>NW_028186568.1:4432490-4538841 GCF_003343005.1 Rhea americana
CTGAGGGCTGTGCTGCCATTCAGAGAGACCTGGGCAGGGTGGAGAGCTGGGCAGAGAGGAACCTCCTGAGGTTCAACAAGGGCAAGTGCAGGGCCCTGCACCTAGGGAGGAATAACTCCATGCACCAGTACAAGCWGGGGGCTGRCCTTCTGGAGAGCAGCTCTACAGAGAAGGACCTGGGAGTCCTGGATGACAAGTTGACCATGAGCCAGCAATGTGCCCTTGTAGCCAAGAAGGCCAATGGTCTCCTGGGGTGCATTAGGAATGGTGCATTGTCAGCAGGTTGAGGGAGTGATCCTCCCCCTCATGCCTGGTGAGGCCTCATCTCAAGTACTGCMTCCAATTCTGAGCTCTCCAGTACAAGAGTCATGGAGCTACTGTAGAGAGTCCAGTGCAGGACTACAAGGATGATCAGAGGACTGGAGTACTCCCCTATGAGGAAAGGCTGCGAGAGCTGGGCCTGTTTAGCCTGGAGAAGAGAAGACTGAGAGGGGATCTTATTAATGTCTACAAATACCTTAAGGGGGAGTGCCAAGAGGATGGAGCCGGACTCTTTACAGTGGTACCATGTGACAGGACAAGAGGCAACGGGCACAAACTGAAACACAGGAAGTTCTGCCTGAATATGAGGAGGAATTCCTTTACTGTGAGAGTGACAGAACATTGGAACAGGTTGCCTGGAGAGGTTATGGAGTCTCCTTCTCTGGAGATTTTCAAAACCTGCCTGAATGTGATCCTGTCTAACATGTTCTAGGTGACCCTACTTGAGCAGGGGGGTTGGACTAGATGATCACCAAAGGTCCCTTCGAACCTCAACCATTCTGTGATTCTGTGAAGGCTACAGTGTATTCACTCGTGTTACTCATTTCTGAACATATCTTTCAACCTTTATCYCACATGTGCCTCTTTTCTCAGAACTCTTACTGCTGGAATATCTCTATTGTAGATGGTATTGGGATTTCTGTGAATGTTAGGTATGCAAGMCCATTAAGTAATGTACTGAAAAAAGCATAAGCATTTGTTTGGAGGACAGCGTTATCCACTTTTTACTCTTCAATACTTTGCAGGATTAAACCCATGATTATTTTGGTATATTTCAGTAATTTTCATAAATGACACAAACTAATTTCATTGTCCAAATGCTTTGGTGTTAGAACTTAATTTTGAAGTGAGAAGARTGTTATCTTGTGGTATAATTGCTGCAGGTTTTATGCTTGCTCTCCTCAATGTTTGAAGATCTGATTGCAGTGTTGGAAGTTAACCTTGCTGCGTTGTTGAGATCTCAGCAGAATGATTTTCTCTTATATGGAAAGGAGAAGACTCTATCAGTTATTGCCAGGTACAGAATAATTTTAATTGTTTTATTTCTTCAAAGACTGGGATTATGTTTTTATCTTGCTGACACTGAAATACATCAGATGGTTTTGTACAGTTCTATCTGTTGACATGCTATTCACTATCTGTTTTAATATCACGGAGAAATATTTTAATTTCATCGCCTGGGAGAAATCTTGAGGTCACTGACAAACTTAAAATCTACAGCAAAGTGAAGATTTCGCTGTTTATAATGTAATCACCAGTCTATATTCAGAGAAGCAGGATTTTAGCCTGAAAATACGATGATACAGTGAACGTTGTCTGAGCAGAGGCTTGTCTGTGCCTCTGGGTATCTGAGCTGATAAAATAATCCACTGTGCCTCATTCGAACTCATGAAAGGCTCATTGATGTTGTACGGACACACGTGTGCATGCACACTCGTGCATGCACACACACAAATAACTAGAAAAGAAGCTATGACAACTTTTCCTAATCTGAAGCTTTTGTCCATTGTAGTGATTGATTTTGTGCTTCGTTTTATACTTAGGTGTTCTTTRTTGCCAAAATCTCCACTGTGGAAAGGTTTAAAAAAAAACGTTAAGGAACCTTCTAGTAAAATAGTTGGTAAGTGTAAACCAATCTTTARATGAATTAATAAATATATATTTTAATAACAGTAACTGACAACTGGCTCATGCCACCTCTAATTAAGATACTGATTATTGAATCAAATTGTGTTGCATTGTATTTTTATTTTTATACTTTATTAAGAAGCATTTTGTATCCTAAATACAAATTTATAATKAAAATGATGTTGATACAGTGTTTTTATTTCTTTTAAAAATAATCCTCTGAGAACTTTTTATGGCTTTTGAAAGAATTAAGGAATGTAAAACATTTATTTTTTTCTTMAGTAATGCACTAATTCATCATTTTGCTTTTTTCATAGTATGTAATATATTTTTCTGTATCACTAGTCTTTCCTTTCTTAACTTTGCTTATGTGTTTAGAGTAGTTTTACAGTCCTGAATAGTTTTTTGTCTATGCCTGTAAATGTAGGAAGTTAAGTTTTGCCTCAGCTTCTTGCTGTTATAAATATGTATGTATGCAGGTGTAAAGAAACTGTCCAACTTTCAGTTGCTATAGAGCACAGGTAGCTTCTTTGTCTAACAGTGGTAAAGTCCAGAAACAAAATAACTTTTTTCATAATTGGCTTTTTAAAAAGGTAGCACTTTAAAACTATATTTGTTTTTAGAAAACACATAAATGACTGTCAGCTGTAGACACATAGAAATAATCTGTATTTTGTTTGTATYGGTTATACTTGTTGGACCTGTTAGAATGCCAAATGTTAGATCTTTTAGAGTCCAGACATTATGTGATGTTCTCAGGGTTTATCTACACTGTATGTGCAGGACTTCTAGGCTGTTTCTCACATCCAACATTGATGCCCCTACTACCCCTGTTGACATCTAACACTCAGACAGGTTAGGTACCACAAAGAAGCCCTATGGTCTCTTACGGCAGGTGGTACTGGGAGCTTCTCAAGAAGGACCCTTTCCTACCTCATTTCGTCACTGCAAGTAGAGAAATGTAGCTGGYAGTTTCTGGTGATTCCATCCACAGCATTGTGCCCAAGAGATCGCCCCCAATGAATCTGAGACTTTTCTCTGGGAATATCAACAAGGTTTCCCCCTTATCCCTTTATTTACTTAGGATTTTTCTACTTATTGAAGTGTTTGTATTTAGTTTTGGTCTGGAGGCTGCCSTCCAGGTTTCTCCATACGGCAATGTGGATGTAGCCATTGTTAATGACTTCTCAAGCCACATAAAACCCAAACATTTCTATGTAGCTGTCAACCAGTTTGTTAATSGTCATTATATATGTTCTACAGAAAATATAGTGTATAAATACATTATAGCTAATGCACATAAAATCTAAGCATAAAATAGACAACTATAAATACGCTCATGAATTAATGATGAAAAACATTCCTCAGAGCAATATTMCTGTTAATTCAAAGTTTGGAGAGGTTCCTACTCATTGATATTCTTAGAAGAGGGATCCCTCCATACAGAGAGATCTAGAATCATGGTCTTTGATCTTAAGAGTCACGTCTATATAGTCTGTGACAATCAACAGAGTGAATCAGGAYATGTTCAATCCTTAATTTTGACAACTTAATTGGATTTTTTGTAGAATGTATTACCCTGTTCTATGTGTCATACAAATGGGACTATAACAAAGTATACGATGAGACTTTCATACTAAATTTTGTGATGAAAGAAAGATAATTAGGAAATTTGACTTACAACATGGTACCTGAAGACTGATTATCAGTGAGATAACCTGCTACCTGACAACCATCTCTTTGAATTTCACTTGGAGTTGCTCAAAGTTAAGGAAAAGTATGAGATTTTCAAGTACTTGGAAAAAAGCCACAGTGACTCTTATTTATTTACCAATGTGTTTTCAGTGTGAGATYTCTGTTACATCCTAAGTTGAAGTCTTAAATAAATCTACAGTAGACAGTTTTTGCATAATCTCGTTTAATTTTCTTTTTTTTGTGCGAAGAAATTCACGCCTGCCTTATGTTTTCAAGCATTTGGGCTCATTAAGCAAATTTATCAAAGATTACATAATGTGAGGTACTTTCTTAATTTTCAGTGTCTTACTTTCTGTGCTGACCTGTAGCTATRTGGTATGCACACTTAGACTGGTTATGGATGATAAAAAGAAATTTTATGATTATGTGTCAGGCACTTGCTTGGTGCAATACAGCAAAGGAAAGGAAGTTTCGGAAGTTTCTTGTAAAATTGTTCCGGACAGATGGCAATTAACCATCTTATATCAAATATTCCTTGCAATATTTATTTCTGAAGTTCGAGTGAAGAGATAACTATAATTGTTTTTTAATGAGTGCCATAAAACATGTAGACTTAATATATAAACATGCTACTTTTAATCAAGAATTTACCATATGCTTCATGATTTGCCCCCTAGATAGTTGCTATGCAAAACAACAGCTCACATTTCTTTTCTCATTAACCATTGTTTTAGAATAGCTGCTCTTTAATGYCTGTTTGTAACATTAGGAGACAGCAACTATTATACTAGTTTAAAATAATAATTTATCGTAATTTGCAAAAGTATAATGTTAAGAAACAYTGTAATGAAAATTAAATTATTTTGCTACAGGAGTGAAAAGCACAGTGAGAGACCAACCCTTGGTTTTCCATAGGAARGTTAAGTCATCAGGTTATGCAACAGCACCACAGTGAGTAGATACAGTACTAATTTATCTGTCTGTTTACTGGTGTGTTATAGTACTGTACAGTATTTCCTTTCTTACTGCATAATAGAGCCATGCAGTGTTGCCACTTTTAAATTAATTACCCATGAAAAATAGATACGTTATGAAACAAAATCTGTTAAAAATATGTTCGAAAATAAAATACCTATAGCTTCTGATTAGTATTAGTGTTCTGTTACTTCTGTGTTGAAAGGAAAATTCCTATGTACATTTACACTATGTCTACACCAACCACTATGTTACTTGAACCTAAGTAACTTTTTTTCCTKATTCTATCCATACAGAGCATACTCAGATTAGCACAGCTAGAAGCATGTCTTTTATTTCCTCTCAGATAGTGATTGAGATGGGACATATTACAATAGTTTCAGTTGTATAACCTCTCTTTAGGTGTGATCTTACCTTTGAAGAACCTTCTGTTCTGTTTTTAGGAACTATAGATCACTTCTTTGAAAGCTTTCTGTAACTTTACCTGTGTTGCTTGAAAGCTTGCAAAAGTTTCTCTTGGGATGGAGAGCTCATTCAGATGAAATGAACAGTGTGGTGCCAGTGGTCTTCAGAGGAAAGGAAACTTTCTGTCAGTGTCTCAGAGCTCAATGTGGTTCCCAGACAAGGCATATCATTTTTGATAGAGATTGTGATAGACAATACCATCATTGTGTATTATATTTATTACATCCATGTTTGTTGTATTTATTACATCACATAGAATGGTGCAAGCTCTTGCATGAGAACTTATCCTTGCTTTTGATGCAGGTAGATGTTGGAATTGAGACATCAAGAATCTGTTCTTACCTGCTAGTAATATACTTCCTGAGTACCTTTAAAGTGATCTGATAAAAGGGTTGCCTAAGTTTATATTTTTAGACTGCTAGTGGGAGCTGTGATTCCGTGATTCTGAGAACAGTCTTTTGAGACTGGGACACCTCAAAATAGATTTAATCATTTTGAAGTGATGGACCCTTTATGCCTGGGGCACATGATTCCTAAATAAGTTGGGTGTGTTCCTAATTCTGAGAACAGATGGACTTATTTGAGTCTTCTCTCCCATTCATCTAATCCTAAAAGCCTTGGGTGAGATAAGATGCACATAAGCACTGAACTCCCTTAGGTCAGGAAAGATGTATTCACTTCACCCTTTACTCTGTAGGAGAGAGTTCTCTTGTTTTTTTCAAACCCACCAGTTAAGCTTTCTTTGAGAATATGACTAAAGTGTTCCTATCATCAAAAGATCAAAGTTACAATGGAAACTGAGTCTCATTTAAGGATTCTTATGAACTTTCACTCTCCTCTGCTGTGTCCTGCTTATCCTTGTTGGGTGAAAGTACTTTTTGGTTGTGATTGTGTCTGCCGGGAGAATGGAATAGTTTTGAGCTGTTCATTAATCCCTTTGGAACATCCCGGATTCCTTTCTAACTAAGGTCTCACACTTCACCTTAAAGAAAAAATCACCTCTGTGTTTTCACCAGGCTTCATACCTGTAAAGACAAAGCCATCTTTATACCTCCAATAGCAAGATATTTTTCTTCTTTTACATTGACAAGATCAATGAATTATGACTATATATTATATTATGACCTTTGGAAGGTCAGTCTTGAGTTATTACTAGCTGAGAAATGTATGAAAATGTCAATGTTTAGCAAAGGCTGTTGCAACGGAAAGTGGATGATATAAAAATCTGATTTGAGATTTTCAAGATAGAATGTCTTTCGCTCTAAGTGGCCTGCAGGTAGCACAAGCTCTTGCASAGACCATGCTAAGCAGTATCTCCATTTTAGATATGTGTTGTGATGCCACTACTGAGATATTTACAACTGTATCTGTCAAGAGCAGTTGTCAGAGAGGCTGGACACCATTTCAGAAACTAATTCACAGCTTTCTCAGTCACATTCAGATGATAATTTATCCTATGATAAATATAGGAAAGGTTGTTACGGAAAAGAAAAGCCCATTATGACGTTATTAATCCATTTGCTAGTGCTCATTATAATGATTCTTCTTGTAGATTGGTACTGCCATGTGAAGAACTTGTGCTGCACTTGCTGGCTTTGTATTTTGTTAGCTCAAAATTTACTTTCCAATTTCTGTTATTTCAACCTTATTTCAAAATTTATATTAGGTATTCTATCTCCTACATAGGCTGAAATTCTTTTTGTTTCTTCAGTTTAGAGGTAGKTATCTGAGGACTTTATATGAAGGGATTTAGACCTGCAAAATGCATTATCCAACAACTGGCTCACAGGCAGCAGAACTTAGATTCAAACTGGAGAGTCAGATTGTTAGAAAATTTTCTTGTCATCACTGAATGTGTACATTATCTTACCTGTTGACATTGATAGTAAACATAAATAATAAGGAAATAGAATTGTTCCCTGTTTGAAATAAAATACTCCTCTCGTACAGCATTTAATGTTTTACACGGGAGAATCTCTCTTCTTTTTTGTAGAATGACTATGTTTTCTCCAGTTACTAACCTGAAGAAGAATAATGAAGTAACAAAGTGGAAGACCAGTTGTAAATGGTAGGTAACCTAGCAGCTACAGTAAAGGAGAAAAAATTAAAATTAGGATAAATATAGCCTTACAATAAATATGATTAGTAGTTGTTTCTCTTACTGCAGCTCTTTACTTAAGAGTRTCACTGGAAATAAAAGGCTGTGTAAATTTGCTATAAAATAACTGTAGCAAGGATTCAAATGATCAAATATCAGTTACAGCTGATTAACTCTTATGTACACAAGAAAATATACACATTAATTTTCTTGAATTTTTCTTAGAGATATGCTTAATTTTTAGAAGCACTGAATGATAAATATGGTTGGAGGCATATTCCCAAAATGTACTTAACATGCAATTCTAGTCACAAAAATTACTGAATAGGGCACAGAAAGGCTTGGTAGTTTAAGATCATTTCCCTAATTCACCTCTAAAGTCTTGTATCTTAAGCTAATGCAATGTTATTGTAGATAATAGATTTAAACAGGGTATACATAATGGGATGATTTCACCGGGGACTCATTATCACTGTAGACACAAAGAACTAATGTTTTTTAAGAGCTGACACTTTCATGATAATTGGTAAGGCATGTTAAAAGCCTTACCAATGGGCATGTATTATGCCCATTTTTCTCTTGAGTACTATGTAGAGTCTTTGTCCTGTGTGGTGCAAGCATAAAAATAAAGAATGRTTAATGCCATAGTTTTCTTTTAAAAGCTGTTTCCAAAACACTTAATAATATAGGTCTAAATTTTTATACAAGAACTATCTTGGACATACTGGCAAGCACTTAGAAGAACACTGTAGATGATTTCAATAACGGTTTGCATTGTATTGTGGTGGGTTAAGCAACTTAGCACTTAAGTACTATTTTTGTTAGTATCTTGTTAGATAGATGATCAGTGTAATTCTTATTTTTACATGAGGAGATATTTTTCATTTTGTCTGTTGTCACAAAAAGGTAGATTTTGTATTTTTTAAGTGCTTTTATTAGGTAGATATGCAAGTTAAGATGTTTGGCTTTCTTTAAAAATCTGTGTTAATTCATGATTTCTTGAATTTGTAATGGTGATAGGAATAATTTTACCCCTTACCTTGGTTTTAGCATAAACTTTCAAGGAAAACTTATATAAAAACTATTTGGAATAACTTCCCAAACAACATTTATTTCGTAACTGAAATAAAAATAGGCTGATTTTAGATCTCTTACTATTTTTCTTTTCTTTTTCTCCTTTTTACTTCTTTGAAGCAAAAATAAAGAATATCCGTTGGAAAGTTCCCCTCCAACCAAATATGAGAAAGARATGTCTGTTGCTTATAAACCAACCCCAATTTGTTGCATTCAGTATTCTGGTATGTATAGGCTGTATAAGATGTACTGTTGTCTCAGTGTACAGAAAGRAAAAAATYRTATGAGAAGATTGAATAGGGCACAGATTTACTAGGTAAATTCTCACAAAACTCTTTGGCAATATCATCTACAGTCTGATCATATTTTTTCAGCTTTCAAAACCATGCAAGCTGCTAACTCATATGCAAAAGGGTTCTATTTCTTCTCKGATTTTACATCTCTCTTGCCTTTTGACTCATTATAAGATTTTCCCACCACATCTTGAAAATTAATAGTCTAACAACTTCTTTCACTAAGAAAGTTTATTTTCTAAAAAATTTACTTAGTGTCATCAAGGTTARTAAAAGCTGAAGTTCTGTTTCAGAAGAATCAGAATATTCCTATTTCTCTTACAAAGATAATTCAGTCTTTATATGTTAAAACTATAAAAAAAGAATTTTTGAATATAGTCCAAAAGAGAATATTTTTCTTAAATATTTTGRAGAAGTGAGTCATGTCTAAAGTTTGGTCATTCCTAATCCATATGAATATTATCATACAGAAACAGATTCAGATTAACAGTCAAATGGATCACCAAGTGTATACTTACTTATGTTAACATACACCCTGCCTAGCATGCTATTTTCAAAGTGTTTAAAAATGTGAATCTTTGTAAGTATTTTGGGGATAAGAGTAGCTTTCATTTTCAAGAAATAAAATCAACTTAGATACAGTCAAAAGCTTTTCCAAAATATTTTCTAGATGTAAATTTTCCCTATAAACTTGGAAGAATTTTTTTTAATGTTCATGAAAGAAATCAGTAACAGAAAGCTTATTTCTAATATTATGTGACCTTAAAAGTAAAGATTATTTTTAGCAAAAAATCAACACTGTAGTTTYGATAATACTTTTTAAGCATAATTTTCTCTTACTTATTCTGAGGAAGAGACAGCTCTTTCTCTCACACCATCCCCCCAGAGATTTGAATAGCCCCAAGTTAGCAAAATGAAGGTTAAAAAAAAMCCCATAGAGTTTGTTTTCTTGGATTAAAAATCATATTATTGCAAGCTGGTAAAGAGCTGTTGCTATTGCAGTATGTGTTGCCAGATGGTTCCTAGCTTTACATTATAACTTCTCTTATAAATTTGCAACTTGAAATTAAACATTGTCAAGTGGTCTTTGTAAGCTATGAATCAGAATAATATTTATGTGCATTTTTAAACATAGTAGAAAGAAAATTAAWTAGAAAGCTCAAGTAAATGAGATTATAAAGTTGTACTACGGAGCTAATGCAAACCCTCTTGGATTTAATAAACATCATATTGAAGTAGTGGAGGTGTTGTGATGTGTGACTTGTTACTCTGTATTAGAAAACAGACTTTCCCTAAGCATTTGAGATGATCYTCCATTAAACAAACCTCTAAAATTATAAGCAAAGTGATTTTCTTTCATTCTTCATGAACAGGAAGGTTTATTAATTATGTGTGTGATCACTTACCTGATRCGCTTACCAATCAGGTCACATGCTAAGTTGACACATGTTCTCAAAACCTTTAGGAATGGGGGAAATCTGAAGAAGAGCACTACGCTTTAGTTTGAAGATTCCATACCTTTGAGTTCATGGGGCATACATTTTTTAGAGTATTTTGTCCTGGGCTAGTTCTCTTGTTTTTGTGAAGAAAATATTTAAAAGCATTGTTTAGTATGTGCAAGTACTACTACTTCGAGAAAAATAATCARCTGAAATATTGCTGGTCAGATAAAATCAAAAATATTTTTATAAGGCAAWTCTTTGTCACTCTGTTATAGTGATGTATTTAGTAATTGATAACATAAAAGAGGATTCTGGAATGCTTCTTTTTACATACAATTCTACCTCATTCTGTGTATAACTTTTTAAATTTCACTTTKAATAGATGGCTCTTAGCGATCAGAAATATACTCCTCTTATCTGTTTATATAGTCATAATTCATTTATTTGGAAAAAAAATGTTGTATTCTATATAGTGTTCTGAAATTTCAAGGTGGGTAGTACTTGGGTTTTGGACAGCAGTGAGTATCTTTGGAGAATAAAGAGTTAAGCATGCCTTATGTTCCCTCACCCTTTGCACAGATGCTCAGGAGCTTTATGAAAGGGGTGCTTGAGATACCTCTGTCAAAAATTACTCTTCASAGTGGACCTAATAACGTTGATCTGAATGGTGAACTTTCTTTCCTTTCTGTCCCTTTTATCTTTTCTCTCTCTGCCTTGCCTTTCCATTTTCCCATTGGTTTGTTTATTTATTTRCTCTTACATTATTCTCATATTTTTTTTCAGGGAAGTTATTTGAGTGAACAATTAAATTTCCCAAACCAATACAATTGGGTAAACATTAAGGGACTACCCTGTGAGTGTGTACCCCTGCTAAATACCAATACAAATGAATAATCTAACTGCCCTTGAATAGTTCTTAGGATTACTTTATGAAGTTGACAAGAAATTTATCTTTATGAAGTGATCCAGAATACTTAATATATGCTTKTTATTCTGATACATATGAAAATACAATATAATTTTAACATGAAGATATACAGAAATTAATGAAAGCCAGGAAGTAGATTAATATGGCTACTGAATATTTCTGCATTAAAGATTTTTGGGAGCTTTTGGTGAAAATTGAATTTCTTCCTTGTGATGAATAATTGTTGTGAGAATATGTCAAGACAACAAGAAAAGTACTGTGTACAGATTCTTAAAAAGTTCTGAAACACAAGTTGTTTGTGGTATYCACACAAAGAATGTGTTAGACAAGTGAAATGAATATCTCATGTATATTTTATTTTAGTGACATATGTGACTCTTATGATTTAAGGAAACAACATACTTGAGCCTTTTTGCTTTCAAACATAAAGTCTCCTTATAGGGGATGGAGAGCTGCTGGCTTGTGGCCTGGCTGACAAATCTGTACTGGTATTTGATTCCAACCTTACTGATACRCGAGCTGTTTTTTCAGGTAAATTTATGAATTACATTTTTAAAGTATATAATAAAAATACTTTTAAAATAATATAATACTTTTTTAGGTATATAATGATATATAATTGTGAGTTTAATCTATAATGGCAYATTAATGGAAAGATCTCACTTGTGTCACCTTGAAAAGAAAGGATGATTCTTCTTGTTCAGGAGGTAGAAGTTATTTCTCTGATTGGTTAACTTCGTTATAGACTTAAACTGCCTTCCTGTTTTCCATGTTTCTCCGTGTTTCCTGGGTGATTAATGATAGTCATATATCACAATGTATATTGCACTATGCACTGTTTCTGTGTATAATACAATAATTAAATATAAATAATAAAGGCACTATATTGCAATGATAATGTATATTACAGTAATACATCGTAATAGATAATTAGTCAAAAATTTGACAATGGGATCAGTCAGCAATGCTTTTGGATTGCAGCTCCAGACTTCTGARGAATAATTAGTGGAAATGAAAGGGACTTTTCCTATGGAGAAACGTCTATCTAGAAAAGTGTACAGAAGTACTAAATATTTAACATTGTAAATGAACCTTTTAAAAAAATGAATTCTAAATTTCTACAAAATAATCCGAGGTATTGCAAATAACAGTAAATGTCATGACTTACAAGAAGTCATATAGCAGGACTGATTTACTATGGAAGTTTAATGCAAAATGACTGCTGTTTATGAATAGACCTTACCAAGTATAAAAAGAAAGTTTTTACARTTATTTGAGAACATTATTTCTAAGTAAAGATTCTGAAAACTGGCTTCTGAAAACAATGATTTTCTAGAGTAATTTTCATTATATTTTGTAGAAGAAGACATGGGAAAAGGCAGTATCAATGGAAAAGTTACAAAACACCTGATACTAATGCTGTTGATACTTGTGGTATGCAGTATTTAAAAAATACTGTTAAAAAGCTTGTCAGATTATTTTACTGAGTAAATACCATCTTTTTCTTTTAATTATTGTCATCATTGAACCAAAAGGATACTGCCTTCTTTAAATTCACATCTACCATTTTATATGACTTTTCTGTATGAGAAAGCCACGTCTCACAGACTGCAACGTTAATGGATTTCTCAAGTCTATAGCAGCAAGTTGTAGAAAGCTATGTTGTGGTTCAAATTAAGTTCATCAGTCTACAAATTCTACAACATGAAAAATWTAATTTCTTCGACAGTTTAATTCTTTAATATAAGAAATTGCGCTGATGAAACCACTGAATTGACTTTTCCCATACTGTAGTTTTCAAACATGAGGAATCCAAGWTTTTTTTTTAAATTGGAATCAAACTGTTGACAAAGGCCAAATTACGAGAAGGAAAGCAYGTTATGCATTGCCTTATATGTGGGCTTTGATTTTTTTTCTGCTTTTAGCATTCCTTTCTAGCTGACAGACATCAGTTCTATTAGTGTCAGAATGTGCCTGGTTTGCAAATTCATTGTCATTTGGTGTGCTTTGAGTTACAATCTTTTTCTTAAATAACAAATCTTYGTATTATCCTCAGAACAAGTATTTCTAGTGCTGACGTGTTATGCTTAACAATATTCACAGCAAGACGAAGTCCTCAGCTTGTAAACTTCTGTTTTACTCAGGATTATTAAAGAAAGAAAATTCTATAATCTTTGAAATGGCTGACATGTTCTGCATTGTGGCCACTGATAAAGATAGCATTACTCATATTTTCCTTTATGTGGAGAAATTGATGAAAATATGCTTTGTGGRCAGGGTAATAAAGTCTTTCTTTGCTGCAATAGCAAGTTCATAAACTTTTACAGATGTTTTTCTTCATATATCACCAACTAATTTGAGCAAATTTATTGTACAAGTCACATAAGCTGCAGCCAGAAACAGTRCTTTGAGATCTTATTAATATTTTTTTGTTACTTAAGCAGTACTGGAACAAAAGCAGGAATTTGGCCAAGGGGACTCTATATAGCTGAAATATATTTAACAGTACTCAACTCATTGTTTTAGAAGTTCAGTATTTATAAAAAAATGCAGTTAGCCAAAAGAGATCAAAATTATTTATTCCCTTTCCTTACCTGTTATGAGTTATCTATAAAAAAATGATAAAGCACTGCTATAGTATTTGGAACACAGCAGCTTAACAAAATTATGCCCAAAGAATAGGAATGCTCTTGTAGATCATTAGCGCATTTTTCTTAAGTAATCTGAAAAAGCTTTAATATAAAAGACTTTAAGGAACTTCARGAGCTGATTTTTACAGAAGGGCTGCTCTGAACTTGAAGTAGAACGTAAGTCTTGCAAAATGATTCCATGAGGCTGTAAATTATCATTGTATCATATAAGTTCTGTAGCTGTTCTTTGCTGTCTGTCTACTGCAGATCCAGCATCTCTTTTTGTGAAGCACTATGAAAAGTCATACATAGGCTGGTTTTACTTGAGTGCATATGGAGATTTTGTGCTGCAGAAAGTGACATTTTGCTTTCTTAGATATCTTTTCACATGAGTTTATTTTTTATTCTGGCTTCATTGTTCTTGCCCTGGCAATAGGTGACTTGTATCTCTGTYACATCTCAGGGGAAGCTTTTAGTTTTGTTGATGTTAATGGATCTTTACCTCCATATACTTGCTACATGCTAAATAATGCCTAAGGAATGACTTCATTTGGTACTGGCATTAACAGAAGACATGAATTTAGGCAATATCATTTAAGATGCATCTTATAAATTGTGAGAYTTTACCTCGTAGAAATAAAAAGCCTTTAGCTAATAATGTCTCAAAACCTAAGAAAGTACTGATTCCTTTATGATTTAGAAAGTAATATCAACTGAAGCTTTCCTTCAGATTTAGAAACGTCTTAATTCTAACCTTTTTTCTTTAAAATATGTCTATATATAKMTATATCTATATCTATATCTATAAAATATATCTATTTAGATCTCTGTATTTTGTATTAAAGTATATTGCTCTATACTAGAGTGCAGATTCCTATGCTAATTTAGGCAGAGCTGCTTAAAATACTGCAGTTTTTTGCAAATGCGAAGTCTGTTAGGATGAGAAGAGTAAAATGACCTGCAGCAGACTTCATGCTACTACAGAGAAGTGGTTTCTGGTGCCAGTACTTAGGTGTCAAGTTTGTCTTACTTTTTTAAAAAAAAGAGATTTATTACTGAATTGTTTTACTGATGATTGGCTTTGCTCCATTAGTGTTTATCTTCTTTTTCTTTATGATGCRTAGTATGAAAAGATTTGTAAACCACATCCTACTTCAAGCTCTTCAGTTAGTACAAGAATGCAAGCTGCACTGTGTTCGCAGTTCTTATAAAAAACATCATAAATATGAAACTGTAAGACACTGTAGGRTGGTAGGAACTGCAGATCATCTGTTGTGTGCTTCTTTAATTCATGTAGTTCTTTATGGATGGCACAGATTATCAGGTCTGGTATGAAGTATCATCCATAATAAATGTATTTCCTTTCATTAAAAACGTGATGAATGACTAAAATATAAGAGTTTTAAAAAATAGTAATTTCATTTTTTTTGAAAAAAGGCAATTTATCATTCGTGTTAAAAAAATTGAAGGCAGCATGAGCTTCTGAATATATGTGAATATTTAATAAAAACTTTGTCATAATGCACTATGACAGAGGAGTGGTGTAACAAAAGCACTTGTATAATAAGCCTAAATGTATTCAGTTCTGTTAGTTGAAGTGATCCATTAAAGTTGAAATAGTTTTGCATTGCTCTTCAGTGTTGGCTCTTCAGGGTGCCTGTGCCTTATTGTGAAGTGCAGGTAATCCTAACCAGCTTTAAAGAAGTTACAGCTAGCGTGGCCCTTTTGAAGAATTTCTACAGAGTCGGCCGCTGTCCTTCTCAGTGTGCTTCAGGAATGGGGAACCCTGAGTAAAGGCTGTTTTGAAGCTCACTGGCCTCTTGCAAGCCAGCTGGCATCGTCTTCACTGTGCTTTGGGACTGGGGGACCTGGAGTGCAGAAATTTTAAGCTTTTTGCATTGCTTTTCCAATTTTCCAAACCTCAGATTTTCCTAGATTCTCAAGTTTCTTACCATTTTGAAAAACTGTTTTGTATATTCTGGTAAGTATTTTTTCCTTTTTTGAATACAGATAATTTAAGGCTTCCAAATATTTTTATGAAACCAAAGCCACAAAATAATCCCTTTGCTTTGAGAATAAATAATGGCAGTGAAATTATACTTGAAAGATTATACTGTGTAGTGTGAAAAGAAAATAAAAGCTTATAATAGGCATGCTGTTTCAACCATAAATCTTAATGTTTTGTCGTTATTTATTTAGTATTGATAGATGTACCTATGTAGTACTTCAGCAATTTTCTGGTGAAAATGTTATAGGTCTTTTGTAGTTGGGAATTAAAGTTTCTTGTTTATAAATCTTTTAATGGATATATGTTATCAGAGAAAGCCTTAATTGCTGAGATAAATTACAGGATAGGCTAATCAATTGAAAAGAGTTTAAATATTTTACATAAAATTTCCATTGACTAAAAAAGAGAAAATGTGCACAAGAGGGCAGCATAAGCACTCTGAATGTTTTGAAGTTAGGTGAAATTCTTTAGATTGAGATCTGATAATCTGGACAAATTAGGAGAGTAATATGGGCCAAAGGATGTTAATTACGTTGACATATTTTCTTGGGTTTTTTGAACCTTTTGATCAGCATCAAAATAATTTTAGGCTATAAATGAGTAAATTAATAATTTTAACTTCTCGATGGTATTTCTAGCTTTTTAAGTTTTCTCTTTGTAAGTTTCTAATCTTATTTTTAACTGTATAACACCAACATTCTGATCAGACAACTACCTGATTCTTGCCAAACTTTTGGTTATTAAGAGGAAATTATAGAATCTATGATTTTTAAGAAATATTTATCTTTTTTTAAAATCATGAGACAGTATTGCAGAAGCTGCTCTAGTGGCAGTTGTGTTTTTATAACAACAGTAGCTTAGTAATAAAAATCTAATGAATAAAATAAAAAAATCTGTTGCATCTATTTGAAAATCTTAAATGATTTCCACAGTCTATTTTTAATATACTAACATCAAATTTTATTGCAATGTAGTACTCAAATTCTCTTTTATTTTCTTTTGAGTAATACTGTATTTTTGCTTAAAAGTGATTTTTTTAAATTTATTCTTTTAAAATATGAATGTCTATAAAAGAAAGATTTGTCCTTTACTCTTGATTTATTATAATGTTTTCCTGTGAACTCCTTTATAACAATGGAGGCAATGTCATATAAATGCATATGATTGTTCAAGTAGAATAACTTGACATTTCTCTGACCTTATTTAATTTTGTTAAGGTTGATTATTAAAATGAGTGGCATTTTTCAACATTTTTTGGTGGAAGAAAAAAATCAATGAATAGTGTACTATTACCTGTTTTAATCCAACCATTTGAAACATATATTTAAATTGTATTTAATATTTTGTATAATTATATTAAAACAATAAATTTATCTCTGGAGAAATGTATAAATGCATGAAACAGGCTTTATGATGTTTCCATTATTATTTTTATTAGGTCATGATGGCGCAGTTAACTCCGTTGGCTGGAGTCATGACAAGAAGTGGTTAGTTTCTTCATCAGAAGACCGAACTTTAAGGATCTGGTCAGTCTGCAATAAAGAACCTGCCCTACTTCTGGTAATGAGAAACTCATGTCAGTTGGTTCACAGAAGTTGATTCACTTTTGCATTTTAATATACTTCCATTTTAATGGATCTGTAGAAGGAACATGAGGCCTTTCAGAGCTACTGAGTGGCAGTGATTCCARTTGATACTATGATCTAGCTGGTCATCACTGACTGCAAATTAGATTTTTTTATCTTGACAATTTGTGAAAACAAAAAACTTTGGTTGCCAAACTTAGTATGTCTGGAACTTTTGGTTTTAATGTCTGCTAAATATTTTCTATTTTCATTGGCTCAGCGCTGTTTGACTTTATAGTCTACTCCTCAATTCAAATGGAAGTTTAGTGTATGAAGCTAGATCATATTAGACTAAATTGACTGCAGATACTGTTAAAGTTACTGCCAATTAATTTAAATAGAACAAAAATTTTGTCTTGAGATTAATAGATATTGAAAATAGAAAGCACCACTACACAGTAGGTTAACCTTTTGGCATATGATCAGGATGACAGATACATGGAGACTACACCTTAATGCTGGAGATTCAGACAAAAAAATGTTCAGTGTACTGGAATCCATTCTTAATTACTTACTTTGAATTTCAGGGTAAAGACAAGTTCCATAAATCTGTACGCTTTGCACAGTTTTATTATATAGATACCTTTATATTGCTGTGTTGTGGAGCTGAATTTCATCTATTAAGTTTCTATCTTGACACCGCGAAGGATGACCTAAAACGGTGAGTGAAATTTCTCATTAACAGACCAGTGAAAGTATTTGTACTATTCAATCTGGTTTTTTTGGAGGGTGTTGATGTTGGAGGGGCTATTTTAGCAAGAATATTAAAGGATAAAAATATAATTTGAACAAATAATAAACATTAATTATAAAAATGTATTTATTCTGACATAGTGGAATAAATAGGTAATGTCAGATAATTTCTTATGGTGCATACCTTATCTAATGCAAATATTTATTACTATTTTACTATTCACTGTTTTACTATTACAGTTAGAATTTTGCCTTTTGAGCTTTACCTACTGACTGCTTATACCTTAGTATGTATTAATATCCTAGCTTCTTTTGAATAACTATTGCAAGTCCTTCTCCTATGGGAATATTTCTGAATACCTGAATACTTCTTTCAGAGAATGCAACATAGTGTGACTGTTTTCTTCTTTGCTCCATCAAATGGAAGTATATCACTTCCATCTTTTTCACTGTCTTTCCATGTTATATTTTATCTATTTACTTCTCGTATTAACCTATCTTGTCCCTGTATTTCATCATTATTAGACATCCTTCATACACTTCTTACTGACAGTGTTCTGTTTATCTTTAAATGGCTCTCTCTTTCTGACTTGGAATCAGTCCTTTTATTAAATGTCTTCTATACCTTTTCTTATCTTTTAATTTATAATTAGAGCTAAAACTGTACTTATATCCTTTTACTAAGTTTCTCTGCTTTTTATTTGCTCTTCCTGGTTTTCAGCAATACTTTTGTATATGAGAACTTACTCAATTCAAATATGCATGCATGTATGTTTGTATGTATGTTTAGACACAATACTGTTTAAACAGATCTTGAAGAGATTTTCTTTTTTTTTGTCTTATCTTACCACTAGAGATTTTGAGTGGAAGGACAAACTATTAGCTGATAGTGCAAATAATGTATCAGTTCATTATATTCAATTGTATTGAGCCACATCCTCAGGTGGGAAAAGCTAGCCTGTTTCCTTGCATTTTTGGCAGCTATTCAGAAAAGCATATTAAGCACAAACTTAAATCCTTTCTTGAATAGTAGCACTTTCTTAAATTGAAGTGTGAATGTGGTAGGTGGAGCTTCACTGAAACTTTAAACAGTCCTACAGAAAACAAAAAAAAAGCTGTCGAATTATATCACCTCTGTAAAATACATTTTTTTAAGAACAGAAGCTTCCTTTTATTTGAAAACGTACCTAACATGTTATTATGGTCATCTAATTTAACTTCTGATTATAAGTTGTTCAAAATGGTGAATTAACTGCTGTTCGTAAGACCTAGTAACCTGCTGGGTTTTACAGTTAACCTATTGGCAAGTGGTTCCTTAATCATCATTTCTGGTCAAAATCCTTAATGGAGTGAGTGGCTCTTATTTATGTGATTTTAGTCATCTACTCTCTTTGGAATGGGAATATAGCTAATAGACTGGAAAACTATAGGTTAAGGAATGTAGAATTTTCTGCTCTGATTTTATAGTGTATACATTACATTAGAAAAGTAAAACTAATAGAATATAATGAAAAGTAAATAGTAGAATAAATACACAATCACCTTTGAAAAGACTCCTTTTGTACCTTGAATTTCTGTCTTGACCGGTTCTACAGATATCTTATGTTCCAAAGTGTTTAGCCTGTGGAAAAGGCTACAAAATATAGGAGGAACCTGGGAGATTAGGAAAGGTGATTCTTGATTCCAGTTATGCTTGAAATCTATACATAGCAAAAACAAATGATTTTGGGAAACTGAGGCAAGCAAGTCTTTATCTCATACCATCCTTAACTCATAAATACAGGCAATCCTGGAGGAACTTAGAAGAAAGAAGATATAAATTAATATTATGATCTTTTAAATCCCTGTTATGCTGATAATTTTTCCTTTAAAAAATTTAGTTAAAATATTTTTTCCATTCTATTTTTGGAAGCTTGGCCTTTTCTAATTATTTTTTTTCTTGTGGCATGTATTGTACCAGCTCTAGATGGCTCCATATTTTTATACAAATACTTTCCTCTAGGAAACGGATATCCAGTAACTGGAAGAACATGCATACTGCACTTATTGTTGCAGAAACTTTTCTGAACTACCTTGAAGGTAATTAGTTCGGATAATACAAGTAATATGGAACTTAGTATAGTTGTAGAACCAATCCAAGCAGTTTTGCATGGTCTTGGGCACTGAACTTCTACTTTGGTCTGTGCTGCTCCTGTTATTTTTTGGAAGTATGTGTTCTCCTAGTTTAAAACTCTTCGGGTATATAGGGTTGTGCTTATAGCAGTATTTTTGATATTGCCATACTCTCAGCATTCCTTCATGGATGAACAGTAATTCAAAAATATGCCATTAGACTCCCTGGGATATTAATATAATGCCAAAAGACAATACATACAATTGTAGACGTTACAACAAATCCACAACACAGTCTAAGCCTGGTTATATTAAGAAAAAAAAGGTATTACCAAAAGGTTAATTTGCTTTGATGTTTCCTTGTGGCTTCCCTCCAGCTTATTTCCCAGAATTTCTTTCTTTTATGAAACATTGCGTCATTACTTTCATTTCTCACCACTCTTTCATTCTGMATTCTGAGTCAAGTTTGGAAGAATACTTGAATGGAACTGATTCAAGAAGATGCTAGATTGAACGGAAAAGAATGCTTTATTCTCTTAATTAGAAGAGTATGGCGGTGTAGTCTGGTTAACTGATAAATTGCCACTATTTCAGAGATGAAGACAATACAATGACAATATCAGTATTTCTCTGTACAGAGTTTTCAAAGAGCTCTCCTAAGGATAATTTAACTAAGTATCACAACAATGAAATGCAAAAATATTGGTTCGTTTTCAAATGTGGAGTTGAGAAGTGGAAATAAGGAAAAGAATGTTCTTTTCAAATGTCATAGAGGATATTTGTTGCTGTTCTGGCAATAGAATCCAGATTGCCTGACTCCTGAGTCTATATTTAATCTCAAAATGATTCACTCTCTGAACATTTTCCTTACATTCTTCAAAATTACTGAGTATTAAATTTCCACTGTTTTCATCAGCAGTTTTGTGTGCTGATATGAAGACGTCTGTACCTTAGTAGCTGTTTGTTTGCTACTAAGTTTTTTTTTTTTCCTCCAGTTCTTAATTAGCTTTAAGAATTTGAGAAGGACAAAACATCCATGGATTTTATGTCATTTTTATAGTCAGCTTGATGTGTTGTTTTAAAGATCAGAAAAAGCAATATGRAAAGAATTTAAAATGGAGAAATGTTGTTTTAATAGTAGAAACATTGCCTTTTAAAGCCAGTATATTTAGCARCAGATTGTAAACAAACAGTATAAGAAAATGCTAAAATGTCCACTCTGATAAATGTGAAGCTATACCAACACATATTATAGATGGGTAATGAAGAGGCCATGCCTAGTGGGCTTAAAATTTAGTGCACTAGATAGGAAATTGTTCGATTCAGGTACTTCCGTAGTATTAATGTTTACAAAATCATTATTTTAATGTAACACACTTTAAGCTAATTTAAATTTCTTAAATAAATGTACTCCACAGGCCTGATTCAGCATTATGATACTAAGAATATTCTAAGCTTAGTTGCTGTGGCCTTTTGCCGTTTGTTCAAAAACCTTAAACAGTCTTTGTTTTTTGTCAGAAACAAAATGAGAACTAGATGAGAAGTACCTGAATCATAAGATGAATTCTAACAATGTTAGAAACAGCTACCATCTCCAAATACTTTAAATTTTCCCATATATTTCCTTTGTTATTTCTAAGATTCATTACAGTTTTTCAGTGAATAACATCCATCCTCCTCCATAGTGTAGGAGGAGGTAATATTTTGCAGTTATGACAAATTCCAAGTGTTTTAGAAAATAAAGTRTTTTTTTTTCCTTTTTATGTAATTAATTGTGTAATTAATTATCTAACTTTACTGGCTCTGTCTGTAAATGTATAATGGGATTGTTGCAAAAAGCTTAATTTTTACGGCACATATAAAAATGCTTTTCATAGCCTGAAACCATATGATTTTTTGCACTTATGGTGTTTGGATGGCTTTTGGTCGCTCCCTTAGTTTTGGCTTTGATATTGCATACTACTGTTTTCTTTAAAACTTTAAATGTTAGATTTAAATCAAGCTGTGTATTTTTCCTTGAGTGCRTACTCTTCTTGTATTTTTAGCATAGTAGCATATTCTGTGAGTTTTTTTGTCTATCATGAAAATATTACTACTTTATCTCTGAGTCATCAGAAAAGTGCTTTAAGCGAAGGATGTCAGATCTCCTAGAAAGTAGATGTATCAGCCTCTGCAATCATGGCAGGAAACGTTTGTATCTTAGAATCCAGTTTTACCTAATGTTTCTGAAAGGAAATCTGAAAATAGCTATATACTGTAAGTATATTCCCCCAAAATGATTACATGCCAAAAGCCTGGGCTTTGCAGATCAGTCATTTAGCAGTCATGTTAGCAGAATTCTAACTGAAGGCATTAAAGGAAGACAGAAGTGTAGTTTTGAACATATCAAGACAAATGTGATTTTATTTTGATATTTGATATACAGGATTGTAAACTGAGATCATATGCTGTGTACAGAATTGGACATTTGAGATAAAAGTAGTGGGAAGATACTTTTTAGCCATTATTTGTCTTGATTACAAGCTTTTCCATGTCTGTCTAATTCAGATAATTTTAGACCCTGTTTATGTTACAAGAGCCTCCCCAGCTGACTCATGAGCTGGAATTTGACATATACATCTTCCCACTCTTGGTCCTCATCTGTGACATTTTCTAGGGCTTGTCATAGTGTTTTGTAATAGCTGAAAACAACTTTATAACTGTCTTTCACTATGCATTTGTGTTGGAAATTCTGTAAGAAGGGAATTAGTTTTGTTAGTGGCAAAATGGAAAATTTATCTCTGGAAATTGGTCAGAAATGAGATAGAGTTCTTTATTCCTATATTTAATTTTATTTTCAGAATTCATTTCTGCTGGTAAAAATAAAATCTTGCTTTTGTCATTTTGAAAATTTCTTACCTTTTGCATTATCTCCTTTGTTTTATTTACAAAGCAACCCTTGTTATATCTGCAGATACATTTGTAGATTATCTGCAGTGAAAAATTCAGATATTGTTAAATGCACCTTCTGATTGATAACTGTAATTTCTTTCAACAATCTAAAAAGTTTCCCCTTTGTGCACTCTGGGGTTTTGCCTTGATAAACAATTCAAAACCTTCTGATCTTTAATGGATGAATTCCTCTAATTAATCCCTCATCAACCCCTTTGTAAGATGTTTAACCAGCTTTTCTATAGCAAACAGGAAGTTATTTTAACTGAAGATGTAGACTCTGCACTTTTGGTTAAGTATACATTTTAATCCTCAAATTCTATTCTTACATGTAATAAATGAGTGGTATTTACACTTTCATACTGAGTCTGTTTAAAATATGTAATACCTTCCTTCCACAATCAGAGATTATCTACCTTCTATGTTGCCTCTTTAGTCTTAGTTTATGTTGGTGTTATTAAAGCAATGAAAGGTAAGCAAAATTGTTATATAAACTTTAATCTCTAACAAATAAGAATATTTTTCTTACTAGTGTATACAGTGCCCAACTCAGTCCACGGGACCTGGCTTAATTTTAGTTGACTTACACTTTGAATTGAATATGTATAGTAAATATGTGGTAAATACATTTTATCCAAAAAGTAGGTCTTAAATAGACTAAAATTCCTTTTTTTTTTTTTTTTTTTTTTTTTTTTTTTTTTTTTTTTTTTTTTTTTTTTTTTTTTTTTTTTTTTTTTTTTTTTTTTTTTTCCTAACTTGTATTTGATGAATCTCTGCTTGCAGTATTGGTTGAAAGTTTTTTTGTGAGTGAAATTCTATCTGGGGAAGACCCAATGAGGTATCTGTGTAGCATACTGCAGTGTAGAAGAGTTACTTCAGCTAGTTTGAAACAGTAGATTTCAGGTTTGGGAACAAGCTTAACTGTTTCAATAAGCCTTTTTCAGCAGGGTAAATTAGTCCAGAGGAGGTTTCATGCTACCTTGATTAGATTGTTCCTGTTGTCTTAATCAGCTAGCTTAGATACCTTTACCCCAAAAATGGAGGTAAAGTTGTCCCTGAATCAGTTTATTTTTGCAGCTTAATCAGATAAAGTACTTCTGGAAAACACAAGAGATTCTTGGATTAAATTACAAAACACTGTGGTTTATACCACTGTTGCTGAAGTAGCTCTGATGACCCCCATTTTTCTTTTGAATGGATACTGCTGGTAAACATTGTTTTTATCAAATGAATCTCAGCTTTTGAAATTGGTGGAAAGAAACAATAATTATTCTGATAATAGTGTATCACAGATTTCTGTATTGTTTTTAGAGATATATACAAAAATAGAAGTATACTACTTGCAGTTTTATTTGGATTATTTTAAAGTTTGGAAGTGTCTGCATTTAGTACATGATATAGAAATTTTGAGGTTATTAGCGACTCTGCTTATATTCCTTTGATCATTTCTGCTAAGGAAACCACACTCTTCTTGTCCAACATACAGCTTCACAGTCTTAAAAGCCATTTAAGCTTGTTCTAAATTATATTAATAATTGCTACTCAGATTTGGCTTGAGTCAAAACGTTGAATTTGGAGGGAGTTTTTCTGTTGACTTCTGTGGATTTAAGATCATGTCCCTGTTGTCTGTAATGATGTATCTCAGTAAACAGAAGGATCTAATCAGAGTGAATCACAAACATGGTTCTGCACTGTGTGGTGTAAATAAATGTGAAAGCATTCTGTAGACCTTTTTATAGGTGTAGATTATCTGCAGCATCTCCATGGAGCTGGCAGATATGCCACAGGACCTAAAGGAGTTCAGTGCATGTTGGAAGGCCTGTTTACTCAGTAGTGTGTGATCAGCCCCTTGTTCCATTCCCATCTAAGTKGAAATTATTCTTTCCTCACTATTTTCTGCTCATTATCTCTTTCTTCATTCTCCTATAATCAGCACAGGAAATGCTGTACTAAAATCAGTGGTATTTCTGTTTTTTGATCATAGGTACTTTAAAAATTTCTTTCTCTCCAGCTTTTTCAAGATGTAGGCAGGATTATTTAAATATTTTATGGTGATGGAAGATCTATCTTATGTATATACATATCATATTTCTTTTAATCTGAATGAGTTCTTACCAGTTTTTTGTAGAAGTCAGCAACAAATCAAAATATCTACGGCTTTAATTTCTAATAATTAAAAGAAGAAATTTCAGTTTGGTTAATGATTCTAATGTGAGTTTACTGTTTACAGGCTACAAATCATAACTTATTTTATTAACRCTAGCATTCATTTGATATTTTTTGCAGATACAAACAGAGAAGTGCTTGCAAATTGATACAGAAGTTTCCTATGGCTTCCACAATGGAAATCACCAGCCTTTCAACAGTAAATGATTTCTACTCCTGTATCCAATGGCAAATTAGATATGTAGACTGGAATGTAATTAAATTCATTTAAAGTAATTAGTATTTGATTGTTTGTAAGTCTTTTCCTATTAGAATAGGAATACTTTTTATGGTATTGAAGTTCAGCCTTGGAAGTAAATTTGTTAGGATTGTAAGTTTTTTGATGCTGCTCATAGAGCACTAAGTACAAAAGAGGCATGATACCTATTTGTTTGACTTTCTGTATCTCTGTATGCTCCTGTTCCTTTAGATCGATTTAACTTTAACACAGAGAACTTTACAGATATTGTACTTACAGCTGGTAGCAACCGAGCACTGGAAGTTTTTGACCTCAATGCAGGCTGCAGCACAGCAGTAATACCAGAAGTTCATTCTAGATCGGTCCATCAGATCTGCCAAAATAAGGTATGTGTTTTATTGAATATTTGTAGTACCATTTAGTCAACTCTATAAACAAAGGAATTGCAGACTAAAAATGTAATTGACACTAGAGTGCCAATATAGTCTCTGTTTTGGGGAGGATGGATAAGGTTATAAGTTTGTGTGATAAAGGCACCTTTGCAGACAAGATCTCACTATTTTTCTAATTGAAAGCAGGGAGCAGTGAGAGCTGACTGAACAGCTCTGCCATTAGGGCAGTATAGATTAGGCTTTGTGTTATTTCAGCAGACTAATATCACAGTCCAGCAAGAAATATTAATTGTAACCATTTAAAATATTTGTGATAACCTATTCATTTTTATAGCTCTTAACAGCTCCCTTATTTTCCAAATTGCATTTTTTAACATCACTTTTAGTAATAGAAAGAATCTTCCACATTGTTTTGGTACAAAATTAATGTAGATGCTAGGTAACATACTGAATTTTGAGAACTCAAGAGATTTTATGACCAAGAGGAAACCAATCTAATAGTTAGTTCTTACATAGGGAAATAGAGACAGTTTTAAAATTCTCATGATTTTTCTAGGCTGTTCTAGATTTCTCTGTGTTAATTCACCTGGAGCCCAAATTGTTTTATATTGTTATGAAGTATATTTCTTACCTCAGGGCTTAAGTGTTCTTCCAATTTTCTGTTCCTAACATAGGAAAGAAGGGCTGATTTGGACTTTTGACTTTGATCATTTATTTATTAGCTGATGTGCTCAGTTTTCTATCAATTAAAAGTAAAAAATTAACTAAAAACTTTTCTGTAATAGCAAATGGCTGTTTTCAAAGCTAATTGCCATCACCCAAAGTTGTTCTCTGCAGTATACCTGCATTACATAAAATTCAGCAAGGGAATTTCTTACAAGTAGAAGTGACTACAAACTCCTCAGTTGTAAAAGCTCAAAAAGAAGGTGAGATTAAGGGCCTTGTTCAATTTCTTGACCCTAAAGATGATGTGAGAAAAGAATAACTTGGAAGTGAGAACAATAATAATTCAGTCTATTATTTGACTAGAATTTTATTGTTCTTCTCAGGACACTGTCATTTGTCTTTCTTCTGTTATAAAAGTTACTTTCTTCTTGGTGGTGTAAAGTAATCATGGTTTAAACAGTATATCTAGCTATCAGCTTCTAGCTGTTGGCTTCATGAGGATGAGAATTTGGAACAGACTTGTTAGAGGTGCTGAAAAAATACTGGAGTTTTACAAAATTACAGTAGCAGTCATAAAGCATGTGGTTATTTTATTCCTTCAATTGTCTCTCTCCTCTCTTTTATGAAGTACATCTTACTAATGGAAGTATATCTCATATAAATTATCTCAAATTATTTATCGCATTGTTTCGGAATGTTTCTTGACACCAAAATCTGGAGTAATTGATTTACTCAGCAATACCAGTAGACCTGTCCATGCACATCTATGTATTACCTGAAATTTTCACTGTGATGGAAACCTGGGCGATTTATTTACATTTTTTAAAAGCTTGGGTGTTTCAGTTGTGTCCCTAAACATTTATGTTTCCTCTTGAGAAAGGGTCTGTTTAAGCTGTGCTGTAGTTCTGTTGTCTGTCCATGTTCACTGAAGCTAATCCTTATAATCAAGGCCAGTCCTTTAGGCTTAACACGAGGTTGAAAGCAGGTCCTTTGAGAAAATTACTATACCATAATACTGTAATAATTTTCGATGTGTGATTGTGTACTTGGAGGCTTAATGATCTTGGCCGTTCTTCTCCTTTCAGCCTTCTTTTCAGTCACGTTGACATTAAGCTAACATGTCATGCCCGGGTACGGCATTATAGAAATACACTATGCCATATCCTAAAGCCTCACAAGTAAAAATCATCAGGAAGAAATCATGAATTCATAATCTTTGACAAATACCACTGAAAACTGGGGAAAGGTGGTGTGAAATGAGGGGAACTCTGTTGTCCAGATATTAGTGTGTATTTACCATTCCTGTTTACAGCTTCTTTACAGATGACTGTTTTTGAGGACACTCAGTTTTACAGACTTCTATGTATCAGAAGTCAGTCAAAGCATTTCAAGATAAGTTTGGCTGGTCATTCTAGAAGCAGTCAGTTATGATAGGCATTCTCCAGCAGGTGATCTTTTATAAGCTTTCATGAATTCTGGAGAAAGTTTACCTGTAAAGTCCTAATTCTCACTTGAATTATTTAATATAGAAAAGTATATAATACCATAGAGAGTTCTTTCATTTATGCTTTTAGTGCTTGAAACTAAATTTAAAAGAATCAAGTACAATTAAATTTATGTAAAATGAGTTGTAGCTGATAGGTTATTCTTAATTCTTATGTGAGTCTTCTGTGGGTATTTAAGTTAGTCTTCTTATAGGAGTTTTATGTAAATGTTCTCTCTAAATTTGAATCGGAAATAATCTGATTTATTCTGAAACTTAAGAAACAGAATCTGTTTGCTCAGTAGTATAGGCCTTTTTGCGATAGAAATAGATGACTTAAAAAATGTTCGTCATTGGTCTTTCCTGTTACTTGAAGATTGATTTAAATGTTTGGTGGTCTTCTAATACAATACGTGCTGGGATATATATTGTGTTAGGTTTGGTTGAGTATGGCTCTTAATTCTCATTTGAAAAGTCCTTGCCTTTGTGGATTTAAAACTATTCCTTAATGCTACTTATATATAACTCTTTGTGGGTTTTCCTGAGAGATGTGATCTGGTAAAATACTTAAAATTGTGCTAGTTGTATCAGTACTATTTGTAACATACACAGGCTTAGTGTTCTGGCTTTTCTTTTTGCTCAGTCAGCTGAGTGGCTTTATATTATTTAAGCAAGAAAAACTTACGGAAAATAGAAAGATGTTCTTGTGTTCCCTAGTCAAGTTTACCTTGTTCCTATATGCTCAGTATTTCATTTCAAGCTATTCAGTATCCACTGTTTAGATCTCTATTCACTAAAACAAATATGTAGCCTTAAGCATATGAATTGTCTTTTTGAAGTCGGTGGGAATGTTTACATATTTAAATATATATATTTTTCAAAGATGTTTGTTGATTTGTGGTCCTGGAAATTTGCAGTTATCTCTATGGAGATGTATATTTCACCAGTTGTATTCTGAGTAGAGTGTATATGAAAACCCTTGAGTGCAGTCCAAATGTCATTTTTCCAGTAAGTGTGAAAGTCTGTCATTTTTTTCTCTTTTAAGAGCAGAGAACACTACAGACAAATTATTCATGTCTCAACTAGAAATCACATTATTCTAAAAGACCAACATTATGWATATGGAATGAATTATGGTTCAGTGAATTTTCTTATCCGTCTCAGACATTTTCACTTAGAATGTGTAATTTTATTTTTTGTATATCAAATAAAATAATATTTGATGTGCTTGTTTATAAGTAGAAAACAAGGAAATAAAGATTTTTCTTAAACACAAGTAGAAAAGGGATACAACATTTTAGTTGCATTTTAAACTTTGACTTTAATAATTTATGACTTTTATGAATTTCCCTCAATTTTTTATTCTTGAACTTAAGTACTCTTTTCTGTACATCTGTTAACCCTTATTCATTGAAGTAGTATAATCATGTAGAGACAGTACCAACCTCTGGTAAATAGAGTGGATAAGACAGAAACTACCTGGCTTTAGCTTTTAAAAAGGTGATTTTCTAAAAATTATATTTMTATAGAAAATATGTCACATAGAGTAACATTTTGATATTAGTTATATGTACAGTTCAGAATTTATTCAAGTGTAATAACATGAATAGTTAGGACAGACCATCTAAACAAACAGCTGGAGTTCCTAAGAAAGATTTGAGGATATTGAAAGATTCAAGAAAAAAATTTAAAAGACTGTGAATCCATAAGAGACATGAACATGAGAGGAGGTGTTAAAATTAGATGCAAAGACCTAGCAAATGTTTCACCATTTTGAAAATTACTTCATAGCACACATATTACACTATAACYGTGTAAATCAGTCCCAGAAGTCTTGAACGGTTGGAAGCAGTAGACACAACAGATCTTGTTTATCTGTTTATAGTTAGGGAGRAAGGAATTAACTGAAAGTCAGTTGCTCATATTGAGAAAGAGGAAGAAGAAATAAAATTAATTGCATCTGAAGAATTTGTTGAACACTCTAGAGAACAGGGAAAGTTAACACAGAGGACAAGAAAACCAAAAAAAGGGTGAAGAGAGCCTTGAAAGCTAGGAGATTTTATAAGGGACAATGTAAAGAACAGGGAGTTAATGAAGATTTTGGCCAGCTGGCTTGTTAGGATGGGTGGTGAATAAACTGTTGTTTCTTTTTTCCGTGTGTGAGGTAAGAAACAAATGAAATTTTGGATGTAGTGCTGGGGAAATATGAAATAACAGCAAACAATATTTTGTAAAATTCAAACAGAAACTCTTGGCTTTGTTGGGAAATCAGTAGCACAGTGCCTTTTAGTTCATCTGTTAGAGCAGGCTTTGATAATTCTTAGTTTAGGAAGGAAACCTGCTTAAAGCAAAGGAAGAAAAAGCTCCTATAGTTTCTTTTAATGCTGAGTGCCCTACTTTCTCWTGCCATTTGGGGAATTCAGCTGACTAAATACTGGAGCATTTTCCAGTTATATGCCAGTTTTTTGTGAGAAATAGAAGATTCCTGGAAATCAAGCACTGATTGCGGGAAATGACCTTGAGGTTTCTCTGATGTTTCCAGCCAAATCAAGAATGTGAATGGTGGAGAAAGGAAAGAAGGAGTTTGAACTGTTTATGTTTAGTTCCCTGGAGAAAGAAGTTTTGTAGCCAGCAAAAAGGCCAAGGTTTGCCAATGTAGATGTTAAAAAAATCAGAGGTTTAAAGATAGACTGGATTTAATTATTGAAAGGTATGAAGCCAAAATCAGTCTTGCTATGAATAAGTGCAGTTGCTATTGAAGTCAATGGAAAGTATGCCCACTTCTGCCAGGGCCAAATACAGCCTGTAGTTCAATGCTGGACTACTCTGGTTGTCTATGTTATTTAATTTGACTTTGTCAAGAGAGTTAATTTCTTGATGTGTTTTATATTTTTACTTTTCTTCTTTCTCATGTAGATTAAAATTATATTTGCAATCTTAAACAAAAAAGTAGAGTTAAACTAGAAGTTTGGGCATGGCCAAACAAACATACTGCCAGCAGACTATTTATGTGTGACCGGCCATTTTATCATTTTTCTTTCATCACTGTCATGCTTGTTCTTCCCCAAACCACCTCGATCCCTTTTTGTACCTTTAGTTCTTCTCCTAAACATCGCAGAATACGTCTCGGGGAACCTCCCAATACTCTTCTCCTACATCCCATAATGCATCCCATAGCTCAAGGCAGTATCCCTCCAGGCTGAAAGTGCTCCAGGGAGCCCTTTTGCTCAACTCCTGGTGACGGGTGTCCCCCGACCTGCAGGGTTGATGACTCCCCCATGACAGCCTGGGCAGGGGCCCGTTTTCTCTAATGGGGTTGTTGGGGTTCCCCTGCTCGCCCTCTTGTACCTTGTGCTCCTTCAGGTGTGTGGGGATGAGCCTCTTCTGGACTGAGCACTCGCCCGTGGGAGCAGCTGAGGCAGGGTATGATTTGGGTTCCTGCACGGGGCGTTGTTCAGAGCTTTCCATTCCTTTGTGCATGTGGAGATGAGCTTTTTATCATATGCCCTCACGAATGTATTTATTGTTTGTTCCTGAATGGAGTAAATCTTTAGCACTAGAAAAACAGTAATCTGAAACTTATTTCTAATATTACAGGGGTCAGTATTCAGTGCTCAGCAACCCGAAGCTTACAATCTTTTCATGACCACAGCCATAGGTGATGGCATCAAACTGTGGGATTTAAGAACACTGAGGTAAGGCCAAGTTAGATACCTTAGAATAAAAAGGCCAGCATTATCTTTATTCAGAATTGTCATGCTTGCCAGTAGGAATATACCAGTGGGAATTTGAATGTGGAACCAGCCTATAGTTAGGCTTTTAAAAAAGAAAATTAAAGACTAACTTGAATTTACTAATTTTAACAGACCAAACAAAACATTGGGTAGATTTTTAAATTTTGGTTCCCAGTTATAGTTGTTTATATGGAAACCATTAAACATTCAAGATTTGTCAGTCATGTCTTACCTACTATATATGTAGAATTAATTTTATTTATAGAAGAGTATATTGAGATGGATACTAATGGTATTTCCAAAACAGTATGTCATTCCTGCTAAAGGAGGTAAAATTAATCATCCAGCCTTTAAAATACAAATGTAATTGTAACATCATTATTATAAATCATATATCTAGTGCTATAAATGTACATAATACTTTATCATAACCTCAGAATATGATACTGCTCTTTTTCCAAAAATCTTCCATTGTTGAACTTTGTAAAGCTGTAGGATGAGAGGGAGAAGTGGCAGGGAGGGATAATTTCTTAGGAAAGAAAATACTTGGGGCAATCTTTGTTGTGTAGCCTGAAAGAATCATGTTTGAGAGAAAAAGGAGTTGCTAATGCTTTAATTAAAGTCTTTGTTTTTGCTTTGTGTATATATAGACATGTATTTATTGAAAGATGTAATATATTTTTTTCTAGTAAAAAATTTTCTCTTTAGGAAATGATTGTTTCAATTACTTCCACATTTCTGTGGTAAGAATATGTTGAGCCTATAGGGGGCATATATGTTCTTGCCAAAAGCATTGCTGTATTACCTGCACTGAAAGTCAGAAAGTAATGAAACTAGAGGCTACTGAGTCTGGAATCTGTTACATTCTTATGTTTTTCTAATAAGTTGTTCAAACTGTGATTCTAGAAGAGTAATGAAAAAGTAGAGAGCTTTTCACAGATCACTTATCTGTCTCTTCCTCTTTAAATGCTAATATAAGTAGAGCAGGTGAATGGTAAAATAGTTAGAAGTGTAAAATCTGGGTAATCAATTAAATGAATACAGCGTAGGAAGAAGGAATAACTTATTTATGTTCTTGCTCCATATTTAGTTTGGCAGTCAGTGTATTGTAGTGTCCACTGACTTCGTTAGCCAAACATAAAAAATTAATTCAGGTCCTTAGTGACCCATATTTACAGTGTGAGCATTAGATGTTTTGTATATGTGTGTTTGCACATTACATTGATAGTAACTGATGTAGAGAAGAAATACAGAAAAGAAATCACTGGTTTTCACTTGCTTGTAACTTTCAGAAAAAACTCACATTTTAAAAATGAAATTTTCTCTCATTGCTCTGACTTAAAGTTGAATCGTCTGTATTTTAAAATCTATTCTGGCATGCTCATAAGGAAGAAAACTGTTCATTTTTTCCTAATGTGTTCACCAGGTGTTTTTCACATACATAATTTTAAAATGGCTGAGTTTGGAAAGCTCTATCTTAACCTGGAACAAGGCTCCTCTGAAGTGTTAGGTCTAGTATACAGTTATGTGGTTTGAAAATTTTTTCTTTTTTGTTCATAGATCCTGTCCAGTGAAATCCAAAACATTTCTTGCACTGTTGGGTGCTCAGAGAAGAGATTAATTTGTAAACAATGTTATTTTGGGCTAGTTCCTTTAGTCTCTTAAAGCTGTTGATATGTAATGTTGTAGCATCAGCCATTACTATGTTTGGAATGGTCCCTCTGGAATGACCTCTCTTTTTCTGCTTTGGGTTTGCTTGAATAAGGCTTGTTTAGAAAAGCCTTTGTCCAGTATTTTTGAAATATAGTCAAGATAAGCCCACCTTCTAATTTGTACTGTTTGCAGTATTGTGGGTAGTAATGCTAGCTCCAAGACTTCAACATTATTGTCTGTTGATTTTGTTCTAAATATTTGCTTCAGACATCCACACTGGAAGCTGTTTTACTTTTGTTCAATCTCCTAGTTGCACTTCATTGAATTCTACCCATTGTTACTTAATTTAACAATGTTGGTAACTACAAAACTCTATTTAAAGGGAAAGGAAAAAAAACAGTACGGTCTCGAAAGCTGCAGTTGAAGGCATGGGAAATTCTTTTCAGAACAACTGTGCACAATTTCCCTGGGAATCTTAGTTGTTTTTTTTGGTCATTTTCTTTGATGAAGGTCCCTTTTTTCATTCTTCTGACATACATTGCTTATACTGTAACTGACTGAGGAATCAGAGCAGAGTGCTCAGGTTCTTTTTTGAACCTTGCTTAGAATAAAGCTTCAGATGTTTTATTCTGGCCTGCAGCTTTATAGGATTTTTTTGCTTTGAGTTCCAAAAGATTTGTTCCCTTTTGTCTGTGTTGTCAAATTAATTTTGCAGTTAAAATTCATTTAGCTTATTTTTTTCTTTTTTTTCTTGAAATTGGTAAGACTATTTTGCACCTTCCATTTTCATCATCTTTACTGGATAAAGCTGTGAATCCATCTGTCTTTTTGGCTATTGATGATTTGGAGGCATTTGAAGACATTGCTTCCGGAGAGTGCCAGAAAGTCTTACGGGTTCCTCTGAAGGCGGTACGAGAAAAGACATTTTAAGTTTCTGATGTTGTCAGCCAACCTCACATAGCCAGGTCATCTTGCCAATAAGTGAGAGAGTCTTGGACACTAATAGTGACTTTTGGACTACTCAGACTTCTGGTTCATTTACTGTGAAATACATGGATTTGTAAAGTTCCATTTAAAGATTTTGAATATTTTTATATTTCTCTAGCATTCTCCTCTTCCTTTATAACTGTATAAGGATATATACATGTGGAAGGATATATATATTTGGAAGAAGAACCTGCTCTGGCTACTATTCTTCCGGTTTAGGATAATGAACTATAAGGCTTTGTGAATCCATGCATTGGGGTAAGACAATGGCCTTTGATCAGCTTCCAAGATATTGTGAAGAGCAATTTAAGTTCATCTTGTCTAAAAGAACAACTGTTTGGAGAACAAATAAAAATATTTATCTATGGTCTAAGTTGGAAGTAGTAAACATGGGAGTTAGACTGTGAAATACAATGGGAAGCTGAAGAAATGAAAGAGAAGAAAAAATGAGAATCACCAAAAAAGAATTGGAGAAAGGTAATTATCAGGATGCGAGTGGTACAAAAGGCTGATGCACAAAGGATTTTTTGAAAGAATCTAAGTATTCTTTAAGATAAAATACTGTAGACTCTAATTACCCATAATACACAAGAAACTTTATTATTTTGCCTCCTTTTGCCTTCTCTCAATTGAACACATTTTGGAGACATCACAGTTCCTTCTGAAGTCAAGAGTCTAGTGCTCCATTCCCTTTCCTTACAAGGTAAAAACAAAACAACCCCAAATGGCAGCCTAGACTAAATACCAGTGTTGAGGGATATTATAAGAGCTGCTGCATCTGACAGGCTACATGACCCAAGGATATCTCCTTCCCAGAGCTATTCATGTTCACAGGTTCAACGAGTATCGAGGCTGAGTGTATATTCCACATGTGCGCACATGCGCGTACACATACATACACACACACGCACATGCACAGACACACACACACACATACCCCAGTAGCAAGGTTGAAACCGTATTCCACACACACACACGCACATGCATACACAGCAGATGCTGACATGGCTGGCTACATGGACTGCCACATATAAAATGCTGCCAGAACATTGCCAGAACTCATATAAAACATAAACGTAGTCAAATCCCCTTCTTCCTCTTCAGCTATTTGCGACTGAAGTTCACTAGTGAAAGCACAATCTCACTCTTTATATTCACAAGCTCACACACATTCATGGACCTCTTGAACACCAGTACTGGCCTGCTGCCTATCTAATATCCCTGCCTGGATTTTGGGCCTCCTGCTTGCCAGCTAGTTCAGCTTAAAGTTTTCTAGAGAATTACATCCTTCCACATACCAAGTTAGGGCAAAAATATAAATGTTCTACCTCCCCTTGCCCTCCCACCCACCAGCAGCTGTCCCCTAGGCACATGGACCCTGGGCTCTATGACCCATGGACCAACTCCAACTGCTGATAATGAGACCCTCACCCCTTCCAGCTGCTGGTTTGGGATTCTCACTTTGTGCAGTTGCTGGCACCACAGATACAAGGGCCTTTTCACCTGAGATCTGTCTGCACTTGTTGGACCTCATTCACTCATCCCAGTACTCTCAATTGTTAGCACTCCTGATGTACCCCATGATCCATGACCCTCTAATTACTGATGCTAGACCCTCACTCACCTCAGTGAATGTCACCACAGACAGAAGGGCCACTGTACCTGAGGTCTGACTCCAGTGTATGACCTGAATTCACTTATTCTAGTCTCTCCAGTTGCTACCACCTAGTCCTCACAGCACTTACACACTGGGTAGAGAGTGAAATTACAAGGAAAGATAGTTAAAAAGGATTTAATAAGAAGGTAGGATAAACTGGCTTACTCAGACAAGCATACTGACCAGCCACTGCTTGCACGTGACTGGCTCTTTTATACCCCTCTTCTCTATTCCCCTCTTTATTCCCCAATCCTCTTACTCCGAAATATTCCTTAGAAAATTTTGCATAATCTCTCAGACACCCGTTGAATATCCAAAATCCTTAAGTTCATCTTGTTTCCCCCTTCTTATCAATGGTAAAGCCCAGGTTGACCCTCTCCAAAACTATATTTGAGTTTCCTAATGGCCTGTAAATTAGAGACTGGAGACTAGTCTTTGTCATTGTCTCCGTTATCCCTTGTCTGTCAGGTTTGTGTCTTTGTGTGGTTTGTTTATTACTTTCCCTGTTACATGTGACTCTCCTTGAACTGAAAAGGTACTGATACCTTAAGGGGTACCTTAGGATTTGATACCTTAAATGAAGCAGATGCTTTCATATTCCACATACTCTTACTACCGGATGCTTCAATATGTTCTTATGTCATGTTAATTCACATGGTAGTCTTTCTTTACTTCCATTTTACTAGTCTGGGTCCCTTCAATTCCTTCATTCCTCCCATCTGCAGGTTAGATAATTCCGTGTGTTATAACATCCAGAACACAGGAAGTTTCTGACATTCATGGTTTTAGGAAGTAACTATCAATTCAAAATGTTGCGCTCTGCACTCAAATGGAGTTAAAATATTGATCAGGCACTTAGTGTAGAATCACCTCGCATATCAAAGTTACGTGAATATCCTCATCTTCATGACTGGCTAATACTGAGAAAAATCAGTTGTCCAGATTTATGCAGTAGTTTACCATTTTCCTTGCATGTTTTATTCCAACCAGTCACATTCATAGCAGATGTTCAGAATACGAAGTAATCAAAGCCTTTCTTCTCCAAGGTAGATTTCAGCCCTTCTGCCATTTGGTGTCACTACAGTGGACCTTTCCCTGCTCATCAGTAAAATGTGGCTAAAGTCATGGTGTCATTTGGCTTCATCCTTCTTTATAACACTAATTGCATAGCCTGGCTTTGTCTCAGATTTTCAGATGTAGCTTAAGTCAATCTACATACGCTACTGTCAGGGCCCTGAGTGCACCATTAGGCCATAATTACCCTGACATTTGTGCAGAAACCTGGAGATGGTGATATACTTGGGACGGTTGCTGCTATGTGGAGGGAAAGAGCAGGATGGAACAGGACTGGGAATTGTTTTGGGAGGAAGGAATAGGACAGTTGTGCTGTGCTGTCAGATGTGCTCATTATCTCCCYAGAGATGGGACAAACAGGAAAAAGCCCAATTTAGAGGGCTGAGCTGCTACTATGATTAGAGTGAGGAGGCAGATGTGACAGCTGTAGATTATTGTTGCAGCTATTGAGAGTGGCAAAAGCAAGATTTTGGGAGGAGCTCTCAGCCACCACAGCTAACACCTTTTGTGGCAGTAGCAGCCTYTCCCTGACTCATACTCTGAACAGTTGAGGAGTAGTTCAGCTGCTCTGAGTTCTTGCTGCTAAAACAGCCATTCTTCATCTCTGTTTGGGAAAAGGCAGTGGGTGCTTGTTGGACCTCAGGGAAAATATTGAAAAATATTGTTATACTACTTGGACATATTGAATTTCTTCTACATATCACTGATTTGTGGTAGTACTTTAATGGAGGGCCCTGGGTAAAACCAGTTTTAGCCTCTTTCACATGCTGAAAATATTTGCCAATTGTATAAAGACAGCTTTTGACTTTAAGATAATATCTCCAACTACTATTATGATCCTGTGCAACTAGATCATAAGCTCCCTTGGCAACATATTTTAGTAGAATTCCTACAGCCACATGGAACTCATCTGACACATTTTCTAACCATTACACTTCAGTGAGATCCTTAGGGTGAGACATGCAGTTTGAATGAGCGGTCCTTCAATTTCCAATATTTTTCAGTTTCCATCTCCACTGTGATCAGACTGCTTGACATCATCCTGAGTAAGGTATACATATATACATGCTCAGAATTTGATTACTTCTCAATCTGTTCTGAATGTGAGGATCCCATGACTTGCCATCATTTTTCCGAGAGCTTTGATTCTTGTTATCTGGATCCTGAGGGAAAAAGAGAGAAGCAGTGGTTGGAATTCTTCCAACTTTGAGACTAGAGTTACATGAAAGCATACAGGATGGGGAACCTGTGGTCACTGCTGGATGTTGCAGGTGAAAACATGCTGAGCTCCCTGAAGGGTGCAGTGTGTGTTTTAAATGAGATTCACATGTACAGAACATCTGAGGTAGCTACTCAACTGTCAAGTTATATTCAGATTTTCACAGAGCCTCAGTGAACCTGCTGGTACTGAAGGGTCTGTGAACTAATATTACTGCACTGGGACATGGCAATAGAATACAAGGCAAAGTGGTTAAAAAAAGAAATCTCTGCCTTGCAGCAAAGTTAATTCGTAATGCAGCAAGTGGAATGAAACAAACTTGTTAAAATATTCCCTGATTTATACAGATATGCACCATTTTGATATCTTTCTCTTACAAAGAGAGAATATTAGAAAAAATGTAACATGGATCTACAAGTTGTTTGTGACATAAAAAGATACATATTTTGGAATGTACACTAAAAGCTGTACAATGGAGAACATAGGGAAAATTTGGCTGTTTGCTCTCCTATACAATTACCAGATGTTTGTCATGGTAACCCCTGAAAAGCTCTGACTAGAGAAGCATTCTTAGGAGGCTGGACAGCGTGCCAGCTGGCCAAGAAAAGCTTGCAATATCCAAAATAAGTTTGATCACCACCTGTTGTTACTTAAAAAGCCATGGGAAAATTAATAGAAAACCTTTAAAAATGACTGAAGTAAAAGAACTCCTAGAATAAGCTAAGATTATGCACATAGTATATATCTGTTTATTGTAAGATCTTTTTCATGTCTTTCCATCACTGTAGTACCTGAAGATATCTGGAATTAATAGATAGCATAAAAAAGTTTCTACTAGATGCTGTGGAAAGTTAAGGAAAGTTAACTTGGACTCAATGTTTTGAAATGTCTTCTTAGGGCAGGATTTTTTATGGTGGGGGTAATTATATTTGTTCTAAAATGTACGCTCTGATTATGGTGGAAAAGTTGAATAGGAACACAAATAAGGAAATAGAATCCAGCATGTTAGTTATTACTATGAAAGCACTAGCACAGGGGAAAATTGTGTATCTGATGACTCAGACTTTGCTTTACATGGCTGTGGTGTAGCAGAGAAAAGACCGATGGAAGCCTGGGAGTTCTGTTAGCTCTTACACATCCACCTGAAAATAGATGGGATAATTGAGTTATCAGGCATAGCTACAGAGGAGTTGAATTCTCTTGAAAAGAAATTGTTGGCAGTGGCCTATCAGGAAGCTCCTCAGGGGAGAAGAAACCTCATTGGGGAAGCTAGCTTTTATAGGGCCTGAGAAAGAAGGCTTGAGCACTGTGAACTCATCTTGATGGTCAGTGGTCTACCTGAAGAAGAAGGATGATACTGAAAGCATATTCAAGAGGGATAGAGGATATATGAATTTTGTTTGTTTTTCTCATAAAGAAATTTCCTTCTTTGGATGCCATTGTGTTTTATTAAGAAAAAGGAACTGAAGAGGTATCCATATGTGACAATGAGAAAGGGCACTGAGCAGGGCTGTATTGATTTGGGGGCACTCTGAAGTTCCCAAATGCATCTGGAACTCTGGAAGGGAAAAGAAAAGATATGACCGAGGCTGAGTTTTGGGAGAGGCCTGTTACTACACAGCAATGAATAATGCTTGAAGGAGATACCGCGTAGTGCAAAATCAATTGGCAGATGAAGGCAAGGCCTTACCTAACCSTGAAGGGAACTACCAGACAGAGGACACACATGTGCATTTCATTTTTATTTCTCTCTTTCTGGCTGGCTAAGCTATTTGAGGGAAAGACTTGCCCAAAGATACAAGAATGACTTTGTTGCTTAAATGAGTTGTAAAGCTTCTAATGTTCCTCTAATTCCCTTACCCCAACCATCCTATTCCAAGGAAGGGGATGCTGTATTTGTATATATCTTCTGAGTGCTGTAAGGCATCAATGAGAAAATGTCTAAAAGATATATAAAGATTCACATGGGAAGGGTTTCTCTTTTTGTTGAAAAGCGAGTGGGAGTTTGAAGATCACATATACCTTTGCTTTCAGGAAGTGGCTTGCCTGAAACGTCCACAAGCTGGAACAGCGATTTTAAAATAGTGAGCATAGAGGATTCTTATTTTGTCACATTTCATAGAATCATAGAGACAGAGCTTCTGTCTACTCAGATATAAGTGTTGAGAACAATGTGTATAACATAAATGTATATCAAAAAATSACAGAAAACTTCTTGAATGGAGAAGTGGTGGAGCAAAGCTAAAGTATGGGAAGCATGTACTGCCCTTTATGTTCTCTTTTAAGTTATTTACTTTCYGCTATATGAGGTACTTTGAAAGTCCCATATATGGTGGAATGCTGCATTTGAGAGGAAACTGAGGGAGTTACTGTTCTCTTTTTGAGATAGTATGAAATTGGAATAGAAGCAGGTTATTCAATGGACAGCAAGAATACTGCTGTTGGTAATTGAGAGTCTCATCATTAATGCAAGAACTATGTACAAATTGGAAGAATGTTTTTACATCTTAAAGCCTGTCGATTACTGTTAGTTCCCTTGATGAGTCATAGTGTTCTCTTAAATGGTGCTATTTACAACAGTTTTAGAGTAGAGCTACCTTGAGATGGTATGATCTTGTATTGCTGCGTACTCAAAAGCTCCATTAAAATCAGAGTTTGGATATGCAGAGTTTTAGCCAAGCGCATACTCTCTGTGGAGGTTCAAAGTTGGGCTCTGTAAAATGATGCATTTTCACGCATTCACAAGTTTCTTTTTGATGCTTTACTAAGTGCTAGCCTTTGGATCCGTTCCATCAGAAAGKATGCCTCTTTCACCTGCTTGAATGATATCAACTTGACATTCTTACAGATACATGAGGCTCTGAAAAGGAATACTGTGGTGTAACAATTTAGAGATTTCTGCAAGTAGATTCAGTTGRTCAAATTAACACAGTGTCTGATTTCACTGGCCAGAAAAAAGCGTACCACAGGTGCTGGCCGGAGATGTTACTCTTTCATATTTGTCCCAGGATCTAGCATGTGTAATAATAAAAGAGGTGTGATAGCTCTATAATGGTGAAGCATATGCATTTGTTTTGTACAGAGAAAGGCAGTGTGATAGCATCCATAAAAAAGACAAAGGAAGTTTATTATAAGTCTGTAGTAAAATAACACCTTGTCATGGATATAAAAATAAAGCTCTGAAATGAGGCACACATTTATAAATAATAATGTGGTAGAAACTGAACTTTACACATATAAGAATGGCTTTTAAAATGGAAACAGAATTCTAAATACTGCTTTTTTTCTTTGGCTGCTAAGCTATCACAATTCTTTACAGCCGTAGCATTGTTTGTTAGATGAATGTTCATATTCAGCTCATTAAAAAATTCTTTATTTTTTTTTAATGTGCTAAATTTGCTCAGCTATCAAAAAATTGTTCCACAATGCTAATAAAGCTACCTTGCAGTATTAAATTTAATAGTAGGAAATCAGCTAATTGTGTTAAATTTAAATGAATTCCTTCCTTTAGTCTGTATTAATAMGGATAACTAACAAGTTATCTGCAATTATTTTGTAGGTGGTTGGATTTATCATTGTGGAATCTCATTGATATATTGCCTTTCTTGAATTTACAAGATCCGGTAAATTAGTGCATGGTGTAGGAATGTAAATAAAGCAACAGAGATTCAATATCCAGATTTGGGAAAARGAAAAGCAAGCAATAATTATTTATATTTGGATTCCACATACTAGATCTTGATTGGATGAGAATTACTTGAGGGAGATTTCTAAGCTTCAGAGAGCAGGCTGGCTTTTATAACACCCGCCTCTGAACGCAGGGGGTTTTGGCTTTCCCTGCTGAAATGGCTAACTAGGGGTAGCTTAATGGTAGGCATTGCAGCCCTTCACTTCTAAATACTAATACTATGTCTGTCTTTATAAACTAAACAAGTCAAAAAAATAGGCTTGGGCACTGTCCTGCAGTAGTTTTGTGTGTTCATTTTATTTTTAATAGGTGATATTCTGTAATGCCTTTTGAGTATTGTTAAAATCTTGCAGAGATATTTAAAACTTAATTTATGGATTTGACTTAATATATCCATAGAATAAGAAAAATGAATGAGAATTCAAAAAGACTGTATGAAAATGGTAGCATAAGAACTAGTTTTTAATTGGTATTAATAGGACTTCCTGAAATTTCTCTGAAGGTGTGAACGTCGTTTTGAAGGTCACATTAGCCGCTGCCATCCATGTGGAATTGCAGTGTCTCCTTGTGGGCGGTTTATAGCCAGTGGATCAGATGACAAATTTGTAAGTAACATTTTTTCTTGTTTTCCCTCCAAAACTATGGTAGCTACTTGTACGCTGTGCACCACTAGTCCTTCCATGCATTTTTCTAGGATTATGCTTTACAGGCAAAACAGGTGTAGTATACTTTTATAAACTTTAATATGTAACTGTTGCATCTGTATTGTATAGATGTTGATCTATATGTCCTTTATTTTACCTGAAAATTTTTGAACTATTGAATCTTGCAGTCAAAGTTATTCTTAAAAGCTTATTTCTTAAAACTTTCATAGTGCTTGGTTCTGAAATGTCATGTGCCATCAGAGATAAGGAGAATAGTATCTCCCCTGTAGCACAACTTTATGTAGTGTACATATCTGACCACTAGGAACTCTGTAGCAGCTACTCATTAATTTGCTTAAACTACCATATACGGGGAGATGAAACTTTCATTGTTTCATTTCATATGAACTAAGCAGCTGAATACAAAATGAAAAGGTATTCAACTATAATTAGAACTTTTTAGAATTCATGATCTAAACTTTCATTTCTGTGTTCCCTCCCTGGACAGGTTTATTTCTTATTCACTGCCAAATCCATTTAAATTAGTTAGACTTAGCAAAGAGTACTAAGTAAAAGTGTATCATTACATTTTTGAGTATACATCTAACTTTAATTAGGTAAGCCCTGCATGACTTTTGTCATGCTTTGTTGGCACAATAGAAATAGATGAGAAATAAATGTTTATTAGTGTGTTGGACTGTAGGAGTTTGTGACTGGGCTGCTCCTATTATGTGGAGTTGAGTTCCTTGTAAACAAATATTTTTAGAACAGTTGGGTAGGAAATCTGTTTAACTTTCTTCTAGGTCTTTCCAGGTGAGTCATTAGGGCTATGACAGAAAGCTTCTGGTTAGCTTCAAATTCAGAACAAGAGGAATTTGCTATTGTGGCTAGTTTTGAAACACTGGCTTCAATTCTGTGTAAAGCTTAGAGGTTTTATTGGCATTCATGCTTGGAAGTGTGGCAATAGCTAATGTATTCTTTTCACTTCCATCATTAAATATATTTTTAAATTTTCTGGTAATTTTCTTTTCAAAATGTATTTTTCAGTACAGAAGGGAGGCATTTTGCTTGGTCTTTGAAACAAAATGCATCTAACATTTTCTCAGCTGGTGATATATATGATATGAAGCTAGTTGAGATTACTTAYTAAGAGGTGCTGTTATAAAACCTCTTGGCACATGGTTGCACGTCATAGGAAGCTGAATAGCAGACTGCATCCTACTGCAGTTGGCATGTGGTCCCTGGYGGGCACTGTGCCAGTCAAGACATGTTAGTGTGGCTCCTGGGTTGGAATTTTGCATAAGCTGCATTGTATGTTGTATGTATGTAGAGGTGTTTCACTGTCCTTGTTGCTGCCCCGTCAGGAAATCTGAGTCAGTTCCCGACTCTGAGAAACTGAAGAAAAACTTGCTCCAACCCTACTGTTCAGACGGATAAAAGTTTTGAGGCATTTTTAGGAGAACTCTCTTTGAAATATTGAGCTTGGATATACTTTTGTGTTTTCTTTTGGAAAAAAAAAATTGAACATGGCACTGAATAGTGCATTCATACTAATAACATCCTGACAAATAGACTGGTGTGAAACTGGACCAGGGTTAAGAATATCAAGAAGGCAGATATTCTTGCACATCCATGGGAACTGATGAAAGCTGCATAAAAATGCAGCAATGTGGATAAAAGGTGTTATCTTCAAAGAATGAATTCTGGAAATAAGTTATGTAACTTTCCACTGACCAACAACTGCATCTTCAATCACCTTGTAATTTAATTTATCAAATGCACTGCTTGCAGCCAGTGGTTAACAAATACAATTGATTTTAAAGCCAGAAGAGACAGAGTTGGAATATAATTGAGTCATTAATCTTAAATTGCCTTTTATATTTCACAATATATTACACATTTGACAGAGAGAAATATGTGTTGGCTACACTGATTAATAGCAAAATCAAAACCATATTCCTACAGGGCACAGAATCAGAAAACTGAAATATGTTACTGTAAACAAAGAATTTCAAATTCAGTCCTCCTTTTACTATGCTTATGAAGTACATAAGCYGTATTTGATATTAGCAGAACAGCTTAAGTAGCAGCTTCTTTTCGTATGAACCACTTTTGTATGTGTGTGTTTGTCTGCGAGTATAAAGTTGTACATTCTGTGAGTCACGGGATGAAAGTATTCTCCAAACTGGTTACTCCCACTTCTTTGAAAGAACTGTTGTCAAAAACTGTGCAGAACCTGACAGTTTGATGAAAGCAGTACCCACAGTATTCTGGTTTTGAACTGTGATGATCTTTTCCATAATTTGTTGTGATTACAAAACATAGAAGGTTAACATTTCTAATATGAATTCCTGCAATCATCTTAAATATTCTAAAGTTACAAGTGATGTAGATTGACTTTTTAAATTGAATACACATAAGATTTTAATTTCTGACCATTTTACAAGTGGGCTGTTGGAGATTTTTGAGTATTAAATAATAGTATTAAGGATGTTGGACAAGTATTCTAATTGGATTTACATTTCTGGATTCTGTACAAAACTGTTTACCTAAACATTTGCTGAGCAAAGAAGTCTCTATCTAAAAGGACAAAAATATTTGGAGTGTGCAAAAAGCTTTTGTTTTAAAATAGAAATATTTAATCTTTTCTGTGCTCCATGGAGCTTTAGTTAGCTGTTTTACTTATATCTAATTAGGTTTTTCATTTTTGTCTTTGAATACCTTGAGGCTCTCTGAATAAAGTCCAAGTTTCCAGAAATAAACTGAGGAATGCAGAAATTAAGTTTTGGGTCTTTAATTGTTTTCAGATTCGTTCTTGCTAATTCTTTTTGAACCATAGAGTTTAAGRGACAAATTTTGGCCCCAGTGCTGAAATGTAATTTGCTAACGTAGAACTATGTGCTGTGTGGAGTCTCAAAGCCTGGATTCACRACTCGCACTGACTGATCCATACTACAAAACCAGAGATTTTTTCAGCATAAAAGTTTGCTACATCAGTAACAAAAATGCATGTATGTTGTATGAAGTTGTCTTCCATTTTATTTTTGTTCTTCATCACAGTATAGGATTTTGCCTACAACAATATTTTTGAAATGCATYCTATATCCAGAATTAAATTTAGGGCTCCCAACTCTGAAGAAACCAAAACAGAGAGAGTAGGAAAGTTTTTCCTTCTTCTCCAGAAGTCATCAACACTGAAAGAAGAAACAGGAGACARGATAGGGCAATTTGATATTTATATGTAACACCAGCAATACTAACCACTTGCAGAATCCTTGAATATGCAAAGTTGCACAAATTTCCCATGGTGACCTCATTGTAATCACTGTCCTTCACACTCTAGCTTTATAGTTGAAAAGTTATATTAATTGTGATGAAAATGATGATGGAAAAAATGGTCTGGGGACATTTCTGAAGGCATTCTGCAAACCTGTAAATAGTGGCTTGATACAAACCTGCATCTGATAGTGCTTGCTGACTCAGCATTTTCAGATAAAGGATCCTACATTTGCCATARTACAAACTGTAGAATTTGTTGATGGTTGACACTTTAGTTATKACTGAGATTGACATTCCAAATAGAATTTTGTTCCTATCTAGCAATATATTTAATAATTTCCTACCAGATATTCATTTAGTTGTAAAATTTACCTCCTCAAATTGGATAGTATCTTTATGACTTTCCTGTTTGGATTAGATTGTTGATGTATGATGATAAGAAATACATATTTATAAAAATATTGTTATATATATTTATAACATACATTAAAATATTATTACATTGTACTAATACTATATTTTTATAGTATAATATAATGTCAATAATATGTTATTAATATAAATATAATATATATACTAATATATATAATGACAAGAAAAATGCACATTGTATAATAGAACTTAGTCATATTTTCATTTTTTCTTACGTCAAGATGTGGAGCATTTTAAATATTATTTCCTATTTTGTCCTTCATAAATACTATCTGTTAAACTCATCATCTACTTTACTCTATCACATGGTAGATATATTTTAGCTTTGAGAACCCATAGTGAAAGAAGTTCTATTATTTGGAGCAGTTTAAATTTTTGTTTTCTTTATTTCTCCAAGTGTGTGAACTAATTTTATCAGACATCTTACAATGTATTGCCACTTTTATAGTGGTTTATTCAGTGTAGAGAAACAGCTTTTAGCCAAAACAAAATTTTATGTACTGTTCTTTGCTGATTTCTTAAAAAATCCTTCATGAGAAGAAAGCTGTTTCAGTGCTTGAAACATCTGGTGTGAATATCTGTAAGTCACTTGTGCACAGGTACCTGTGGACTTGATAGATTTCCCTGCTGGTAGGGCATTCCCAGCTGTATAGTAGCAGAACACAGATGAGGAGGGGGCCAGACCAGGCAATCAGGTACGTGTCCCTTATCTCAAATGAAGCTCAGCTATTTCCTGACTGATGTTTGCTTAACTGTCTCATAAAAACAAACAAAATCTCCCTTCCTTTGATGAATATCCAGCAGTTCAACTGAACCAGTATGTAATTTCCCTATTGATATATTTTCCCCTAATATTTAACTTAAAGTTCTCCTGTAATTTAATTTCATTACTATTTTCCCTATTCTTTGTTGATACAGAGTAGATTCAAACTTAATAGCAAAATACACAACAATCAGCATACAGACCTGGGTATACTGAGAAGGCAAAAAACAAATGCCAGAAATCTCATCCCTCTCTGTGTTGCTTGTCTTCCTGCAGTCAAAGTGCTTATGGAAAACTGTGATTCTAGGTTCCAGAAGAATAAGAAATTAAGTTTCCTTGATGTTGTTCAGGGGCTACTTCACTGTTTTTCTTAGAATATTGGAAGAGCTTCCCATCTTTCGCAGAGCTCCCAGCTGATGGAAGCACATCAGCTGGGAGTAAAGAGCAYGACAGCCAGCCCCTGAGTCTCTGCTCTTGCAGAAGATTCAAATTCTCAGCTCCTATATGGCACCAAAGCACCCATAAGCACAGCTGGGATCAAGTCATTCCTTTGCTTCCTGCTGAAGGTTGGCCACTACTCAGGAAGGAAAGATTTATAGACATCCCCCCCCCCCCCCAAAAAAAAAAAAGGGGGGAGGGGGGAAGCAAGATAAGGGGTAATCTGTAGCTCTGTTCCTGGTTACTTTCTAGGTATAGGAGGCTGCTGGTCTTGACTGCAGAGACTATTCTCACACTTTCAAAGAACACTCTGATGGTCATAAATAAAGACAATTTAAATCTTAGAAGCTGAGGAGACAATATACTTGTGAATCATCCTAGGGAAACTGTAGGAAGCCCGGCTTTTGGAGTCTTTTTTGCCTCTTTTTCTCTCCTCTCGCTTGTGATGTGCCTTATCACAGCCCTTTCTCCTCCCCTTTACCATCTTTCCTTAACTGTCCTCTTACTCTTCGTGTTTGTCCTTAACTAATCTGTTCCTCTTTTACTTCTCTTTTACTCTCTTCTGAAAATAGATATAATCACTGTGAAATTAAGAGATTTGGGACTGCCASAGTACTGTTTGCTTTCCGTGGGATTAGCCGTTTCCACTGTGGCAATCTTTTGACTGTGAAAAGTTTGTGGCAGGAACTATCTGCAGCTACTTTGTAAAAGGACAGATTGATTCAAGTAATTGTGTTTTTTTAACTAATGAGGAGGCAACTTTGATGTAAAAGATTAGTTGTATTTGTTTTGYAAAGAAAAATTGCAAGCTAATGAGAATCAGTGTTGATAGCCTGATGATTTATACTAACTTTTTTCACTAGGTTATATGCTCACATTAAGTCACAAGTGCATTTAAGCTATTGTAAAATAAGAATCTGATTAAGCATCTCTTAAGTTATCTGCCAAAGAACTGATAAACCCTTTTTTGCCAAGTTGTTTTTTACATGTGATTTATACCAATTACRATTTGGAAATCATTTATGAGTTACAATAAGAGCACAGTTAAAATGTTCTATTAAGTCAGACTTCTATAGCTAGTATATTTATACTATTTTTTCCAGCCTTTAGTTTGCATTTTAAATTGCTTTATTACACGGGGAGAAGATAGTTCCTAGCATTGAACTATTTTTTTCCTTAATAAATCTATCAAAATCTGAGAATTAGTAGACTTCATCCTTTTGCCCACAGTGTTATTCACAGAACAAAAGAAGGATATATTTTTTAAGCYTTCAAATCCCAACAAATTTGATGATGAACTGGTATTTGGAAGTTTTAAAAATAAATTCTTTTTACATCAGAAAAGGATGTAATGATTATCAAAATGAAGTCTGGTTAGTACATAAACTGATTCTGGTGGTATCTCAGTCATTTGATTGTGCTTCAGACTTCTTCAATAAGCATTGAAAAATGTTTCAATAAACATTATGTTAAAATTAGAAAGTTAAATTTGGGAGAGATTATCTTACTATTTAAAATTAAAATATTTAAATAACAATCCTATATWTAAAATATTTCAATTTTTAGTTTGGATGAGTGTGCTTCTGAAGCACGCGTCCCAATTCTTACTGCTTTCTGTGCTTTAGTTTGTTTCGTAAAATGTTTTTGGATCATGCAGATTGATTCCTGAATCTGAACTGGAAGAGCAGCCCTAAGTCTTTGAGCAAACTGTGTGCACTGTGTGCACTAGTAGTGTTCAGTCCACAGAACCAGACTAGAGAGAGCCCAAAGCAGAACCTCAAAAAACATCTAGAGATTGGGTTGCCAGTACTGTTTCGTTCTCTAAATTGATTACRCTTGTGCTGCACTATTTCCTAATATAAACATGGTCATAGGAGTTTATGACCTGTTTCTTGATTACCATAAATATCTTATTAGTCATATTAGTCTTTCTGTGGCTCATTTCTGATCCATAAACCTGAGATTAGCAATGRCCTCTTTCTTCTGCCCTTTCCTTTTAAAAAGAAAAGTTAAGAGAAAGCTTAGCTCTTAATCTGTTACCACTGCAGTCCATTACTCTTATATGGGCCTATGAAATACTTCCGTAATGCAGACTAATGAAGTGTGGCTAAAAGTCRTGAAGCTGAATGCTGAACTTGTTAATGCTTGTTTGTCCATGGCGTGATAAACTTAAAAACTGCATCTGATTAGCTTCTGAACTGCACAAAATGATTTAGATATCAGAGAGGGAGGCACCCTCAAGAACTCCCCAAAATAAAATTTTGTGATTGTCTGCTCTCCCTTTGAGACCATAAACTCACTAAACCTTCTGGTACTAATGACTGGAAAATTAAAGGATAGAGYTGAGGGAAAAGGCAGGGGTCTGAGACAGATTTTCTGGTGTAGGTATATACAGAGGAAATAGAACATGCTAATAGCTGAGGAATTGCATTTGTGCTTTTAGTTAATTATCTCCTGGGGATAAGGTGCTRGTAAAGATTAAATTGGTATCTTTGATACATTAGGTTGTGCTGTATTATTAACTTTAATACTAGGCTTAGAAAAGAAAATAGGAGATTTTCTTTAGTGGAGTGGCAAAATTACTTGTAGAAAAGTTTGACAATGGTCTATCTAGTATTTATTCTCAGTCTACACTTTGTACCTGAGGGGGTACAGAACAGAATGTATTACATGACAGAATGTAACAGAATTATATGGAGCAGTGGCAGGAGCTGTCTGAGGTATTTTGGGCTTCGGTGCCATTGGTATCCCAAGTACCTTTCGCTGAAGTTATATTTTATCAGTCCATATTTTTTTTAACTCAGATATGCTTTAAAAGAAAACATGCGGAGAAAGTAGTGCTAGTAATGATTAGTGTGGAAACAAAGAGGACTGACATTGCTTGGCAGAAGGAAATCCGTGGCTGAAAATGAATGACAGGGACTGTGACTAGCGCTCTGCCAACTCTGCCTCTCTGCCCTTTCCAAAGAGGAAAACAACTTTGGATTATTTTTGTGCCTCAGTTTCTTGGGTTCTTTGGTAGTGTGAGTGGCTTTTATGACTGTTATCCTAGGGTGGATGACAGAGATACTGCTTTCTTATTAATACAGGCATGCCTCTACAGTGTGCTGTTATTATGCTCTCTCTGGGTATATCTTTGAAGATTATTGAAAAGTGTAACCTTGATAGATTATTCTATGAACTGTAGAGTTAYATGAGCATGAGAACAGTTCTAGCTGCTCTTACTTGCTTCTTGGACTCTTCAGACTGTCGCTTTTTCTGCAGTGCCTCTATACTTCAGACTCAGCCACTAGAAAACCTTACCAGATTGGCAGCTGAAGGCAGTGAAGAATTTTCGGCTGGCTGTAGAAGTCTTCTTACTTAACTACTACAGAACTTTTTTCTAGTGGCCTGTCAAAACTGAACTGTATTAGGCTACARTGTGTTACTATACTAAGTTTTAAGCTTGGTAATACATCTGAGAGCTGAATGGAAATTTATGAAATTGGCCATTTTGTAAAGGAAAATTTATTGTAATGAAAAAAGCCCATATTCAAATGTAGGCAAAACAGGAAGCCAGAGCAGATATGAATACCCACTTTTCATTTCAGTATACATGCATTTACATATAAAAACAGCAGTGAGGTGCTAAAATGGGTGTGTATAGATTTATAGCYTTTGTATTTGTGTTTTTAAAAACGTATACTTTTTAGCATGTAGCTCTGACAGCAGTTGAATAATTTTATTCTACTTTGCTGGTACATATCTCCAAAAGTCCTATTAGTTGACTGCATTGTACTTGCAGACTTACTAAGATGGAGGAATCATTTGTAAAGTTAAAGAAATTCTCTGTTAGGCTTAAAATGGAATGAGGATCCTCTACATCTTGTTTAATCTTGTAGTATCAAAGTGTCAACAGCAGTGCACCATCAGGGAATGTGATTATTGGTACAGCTGATACAGAGGAGAGTCTTAGCAGCAGTCAGAAAAGAACCGTTTGCAGAATGGCTACAGTCCAAGCTTGCTGCTTCATAAGTGATTATAATAACTAGAGGTGAGGTAAGTTTTCCTAGAAGAAAATCTTCAAGTAATAATTCTGCACTTTGCCAAACCCAACTATGTTATAAAAGTAAAAATGAAACAACGTAGATGCAGTACAGTTTGGTGCTACGTAAGTACCACAGGCAGACAAATAAAACCTAACATATATATGAGGCTTGAAATTGGCTAATTAAGTAGAAACTAAATTCAGGAAAAATATGAATTGGAAGTACTTAAGAAGGCATTTTTCCATTTCCCCCCTCTTTTTTTTTTTTTTTTTTTTTTTTTTAGTAAGGAAAGTTTGAAGTGTGTTAGATAAAACTGTCAGAGTACTGATATATTTAAAAAGTATCCCTTGCATCTTGAAAAATGACTGAACTTGGTAATATTCACTGTTTTAATAAAAAAAGAGCATTATTAATTTTCACCATTACTCCTTTTGTGGTTATATGGAAAGAATTCAGGTGGAAACTGGGATCCCACTGTAGTGGGCAATTTCCTGTGCATACCACAAAGACAGACCCCCCAGCAAATGACACTGGAAGGGGAAGGAACTCTCAGAGGGGTTTATCGTACTCAGTGTTTTGGTGGAAGGCTTGAACAGACTTCACTTTCCACACTGCCATGTGGGGAGTRTATAAGATATCCCAGGACTGAAGAATGTGAATCAGTGCTTAGAATATTTGTGAAATCTGTTTTATTATGTATGGAGTTGGCACTGGGGCCTGCAGTTAAGGTAGTCTAACACTTTCCACTATAATTCTGTTTTCAGTTGCTTGTAACTGTCAAATGAGAACATTCTGGGCTGAAACTTTCCGTCCTGGCTGTCTACTTTGAGTTGATTGTTATTTTAAATTTTAGTATAAGTAGCTCAGGTGCTTTTTAAGCTTGAGATTAAGGAAAAATAAATGGTTCAGTGGGACATGCAGCTTCAAGGTAAATGAGGGATGATGGGTGGAGTGCAAGCCAAACAATTATATCATGTAGGATGRGTGTGTTTTCCATATTAGGTGGCACTAATGGAGGCAGATAGAGACTAATGCCTCCATTCATAAATCCATGTCTTTCATAAAAGTATAAGTAAGATTATTTATTTTTCTCTCAAGAAGCTTGCATCCTCTTGAGCTCATTTGAAATGTTAAAAAGGATAGTCCGAAGAAAAGGATAATTTTAGCCATTCCATGGCTAAGATCTTTGAAAAAAAATCTCTTTTTGTGTAAGGTCAAATTAGGTATATTAGATGTGTGCATTTTTTATTTTTTAAGATCTATTGTTAGGCACATAACTCCAGTTTAAAGCCGCTGCAGCTACAAAGGATTTTTCTTGAATCTGCTGCTGCTTTTGTAGTCCCTGCACAAAAACTGATTACAAGGAGAAAATTTCTAGTGTGCTTTTGGTGTTTCTCTTGCTGACATGCTTCCCTCTCTTCACCTTCCCAGCAGGGAGTAGGAGTGTAAGTGGTCTGACTCAAATRCAGATGGCCCTGAGTTGGACTAGGGGGCAAAGGGAACAGATGGGGACAAGGTTGCACTGAAAGCAGAGTATAAGAAAACAGGGGAAAGAATTTRTAGCAAAACTCTGCAGATAAAGAGTCAATTTATTTAGCACACCCTMTCTACCAGTGCAGTAGAATTAAGTAGTTTTCCATTTGGTTATACATTCTTCCCCTCCTCAAGGAGGGACCTTTACCCTTCTTCTCTGTCTCTTACTAYAATTTAGAGAAGAAAGCATAAGCATGTACATACATATACAGTGTTAAATACACTTTCACATTGTAGGTTAATGAAAACTGACTACTTCAAATGTTCTCCAAACTTCAAGTGAAAGGAAACACAAGTAAGTATGTGGTTATGGATGCAGGAAACTTGTTTGGAAGTTAATAGTACAGGTAAATGATTTTTACTTTTGGCTGACCCTTGACAGAAATGGAAAGAAAATATCARTATCTCCTGAATCAGTATTTTTATTACTAGAAATTCATCCTAATATAAAAAAAAGGGATTGACTTTGGCTAAAGTTTGTAGCAGATTATTTGCACATATGCATTTGGGATATTGCTGAGTACTTCCTAGACTGTTCTACTTTCTTTTTTATTACATTTGGTTTGCAGAAAATCTGTTCTGCCTCTATCATTGAACTCATATTTTCAACTTTTTTTCTGTCACTAGTGTTATGGTATCATTTATAATTCACTTACTCTTTTTTTCTTTAAAGAAGAATATGCTAAAATCACCTATTAAGTACAGAATAGTAAAACAATTTGAATAACATCAAAAATACAGTAAAACTAGAATGATGGCAGACTATAGTAGGAGAATGTTTGTATTGGAGTTACTCCACTTCTTATGAATGCCTGAATGCYATTTCTGTTAAAATACTATTTCCTTTATTTTTTTTAATATGAAAGTTAAAAATAAATTTACTGAAAAGTTCATTTTCARTCTTGCACCAAGTTGACTTTGATTCACGGAATTTAAACTATCACTGGCTGACTTAAATATCTGTGACTAGAATTTATTAAGCAGAAGCTTTTTTTATACACTGTGTTTTATGGTGTTATTTCTGTTTTAATGGTATACTATTGTAAGACACATGTCAAAATTCTGTTGATTTAAAATGTTACTTTCCTTAAAAGCACAGTTGTGCTAAAAGGTGATGATAGCTACCACAAGGTAATAAACTATGCTGGATTGTAAACAGGGACTTTGCCCCTTTTTCTGTTGAAGCTGAATCACTGTATCTAGAAATTCAAGATTTATAGGCTAGAAACAGTATCAGAAGGAAGCTTAACAATAATTCAGTTGTGAGAGAATTCTCCTGAGGAGCGACATACAGTGGGAAAATTCTGTTCCCAGCCCTGGTCTATGTGTTTTGTRTAACAACCTTTTAAAAGTAATGTAGTGTCTGTAGTGTAGATCACAATCATGGTCTTCCCATCCCTGATTCTTTAATGCTTAGCTACACCTTGGTTTCCATATGTACCTGTCTGTCTTTCCTTTTCTCAGCCCCAGTGAATCTTGACACACAATGTGACTGATTCAGAAGTGCTACACAGCCTAACCCAGTTCAACAGCTGGAATAATTTTTTGAAAGGTGGAAGGGAAGCATTTGAATTCTTCTCAGGTTAAGAAGTATTTAGCTAACATCTCTTTTTAGACAACTATTTGAATATCTGCTTGCTAAATGCTAGTGAAGCTACTCAACTTCATAGTGTTTTTAAAAGGAAAAGTATGAGCCAAAGGGTTGATTTAGGAACTGTGTGGAAGAGCATAAATTACTATAATACTTGTATTTCACAAATATGAGATTATCTTCAAAAAAACAGTGAAATATTATCAAATCTAGTTTTCAGAGAGAAATTGGGACCTAGMCATTAAGTCAAAAATGAATGTGCTCTTCCCCAGATTAAAATAAAAATGAGAGTCTAGAATGGAAAAATAATTTTTATTGGATAAGTTTGGCAAAGTTCTATAAGACTCTAAATTACGGTAGAAAATGTTCAGCTTCACTAACCTCTATGTCTGTGATATGTTCTCATAATTCTCATGGAATAATATTTCTTCTTGGCTCAGAGCCTGTTGGAAGGCACTGTAGATCTATGATTCACAATRTTTTCCACTCTTGACTCCTTGACTTCTCCTGTTGTTTGTGCCTACTTCCATGTAAGGAAAGGAGGAGTGTGTACGCTTTGCTTTCCACTGGTGCAAAGTGCTGGAGCTAGTGTTCATTATGAACCCAGTAAAAAAGGTGCTCAGAAAACATAAGATGTTGTTTAAAATACCATTTATTGGAGCTAACACAAGAGGGAAAAGAGAATAGRTAATCTTATGTCCCTCCAAATGCTGGAAACCCCAAGCTGTGTAGCATTGGGTGGACCTTTGATCAAAGCATGGCATGACACACAGTGTATATCCTATCTGTGGAGAGGTTCACCAGAATTTTGGTTCGTAGAGCTGTTATCGGATATTTTAAGAATAAAACAATTTTATTCTTCATACCTACTATCAAACAAAAGGAAGTTCACATGAGAACTTGCTACTTCACTTTAAGATACAGACAAAGACATGCCAGTGGTGTAATCACTGGTACCAAGTGGGAGCTATCTACAGGCTCCTCTGTTACAACTAACTGGCTAAGTTTATCCTCCAGCCAAGAGATACATCAGCACAACACAGACCTGGAAGTCAAGCTATATGTGCTGCATAGAACAGCATAGCAGGGCACAGGCTGGTGCCTTCTCAGGTTAACTATTATATGGATCACTAACTCCTTGATGTACTATAGTATTCTGGTTAGGATCACTACAGCCTTGTAGAGGAAAAGAAAAAGAAAAGGAAAAAAWGTTAGACAMTTTGAGATCAAGAGGAACAAAGATGATAGTRAGTGGTAGTGTAGTCGTGTTTGCTGCCTACACCTCTCTACCTAAGACTGGTCATAGTATAAGCTGAAGAACTCTTGCAGGCATTGCTCATGGTCTTTTTGCTGAGCAGCRGTAGCTGGGCCAGTGACAGAGGGTGATAAATGTGTGCATCCCAGAATTGCTGCAGTACCTCATCACACTAAGGAAAGTTGATTATTMTTTTCTGTTTTTGGCAGTATGTGTGTTGATTTCAAGTTTAATTAAGAACTTTTCAAGAATTGCTATATTCCAGTATTTTTAAAGTAAACTGTCATCCACACCATTAGATGATGTATAAAATGTATCCTGGATAGTGAAGAAATGGGGAAACTTCAACATGTCTGAATGATAACTTCCATAGTAATAACTTGAAATTGCAGAGTAGTTATCCCTAGCTTGTGACAGGAAGTGATCGCTTGCAATAGGAGCTTTAAAATTTCACATACATTACACTAGCTCTTCACGTTTCAGAGTTGCAGAGTCCAGAGGACTTATGCTTCACACCAAATACCTGAATTTAGGGATGTTTTTATTTTCTCCAGTATTTTCCTAATCCATTTCTATTCTGCTAAGGTTTTTATAGCTAATGAAGCTCTGTAGTATATTGAGCAACATGCCATGACACATTTGTCCTAGTTTGTCACTCCTGCAATTCCAAAGGACAGGCCCATGTGTTCAATAGTAATGAGAGATAGGTTTTGAATCTTTCGTGTTGCAAACACTTAAAAACTGTTGTGGTATTACTGAGTATTGTAATAGTATTAAACTGTTTGACAAGAGGTCCACAGAATTTTGGAGGGTATTTGGCAGGGATGGTTTCTCCGTGTTCTCATGAATCTCTTCAGTCAATAGATGTGGAGGGACATTCTATTCTGGAGACAGCTTGTRATGCCTCTTACTGTCCTATGCCTCAGTGTACTCCTTCCTTTCCTAGAATCTTTATAGAATATTGACTCCTAACAGCAACAGCATCTCCTGTTTCATCCATTTACCTGAGACTTAYGGATTTCCACTAATAGTGAATGCATGTGCACTGAGCTTTGCTCTGCAGCGTGGTAGTGGTGAAGTGCAACCTGCCCRCATCTCTACACCTCATCTTTGCTGGAGCAGAAAGGCTGTTGCTAGAACTACCCCTGTTCTTGGAAGGAAGGTCTGTGAGAAATCTGGGCAGCAGGGCCAAGYGGTATACAGTGTGACTAAGCTTGACTGTAATGACAAGAGCACAAAGCTGATATTGCAGGTACTGAAATACCACACGTGTATCTAATAATAATAATAACAATGATGTGTAATAATACCACACTGCATCTAATAATTTTGGTGTCAGCTGAGTCGTGTTATAATATCTACAGAGTGAAGAGTGGAGAGCCAATGTGAAAGGAGGAGAGCAGATGGATGTGGTCTTATGCCCTGTAATATAAGGGAATTTTGGGAGGGTACTATTATAGTAGAAGTTTTCTAAAACTGTCTCTGTTTAAGCCTTATTACACTGCATTATTATAATCTATTTGGGATATGAAGAAAATAACCAACCCTATCTCTTAATTTTTTGTGCCAATGAAACAGAATCTTAGGACYAACAGGAGACAATTACAAACATTAATTGTAGTGTTTCTGAATAAAAACTTCACAACAGCAAGAACCTGAGTACTGCCATCCACAGAATGAATKTTTTAATATATGGTCTTGTACTTAACATGAGAGAGAACAACTTCATGTCTACAAATGTTTCAGAATGCTTTTTTCTGTGTTATTATATCACTATTATCTTGTTACCTTATCTGTCTGTTCCCATGGGAACTGCTCATCTCCCAAGAAGAGTTAGTCATAGTAGCTGTGGTATGATCAGGTTTTAATACACAAAATTGCAGCTTGTATATACTAGCAATCAAATATTTATTCTGACCAGTTGCCTGAGATGTTAAAAAAAGTAGGGAAGGGGTCTTACAGTTTGAGTCAAAGTTTCCCATTAACAAGCATTTTCTATATTCTTTTAGGAAGGACACAATGATTTTAACACATTACTCTGGACTCTGTTGCTTTCCCACAGCAATAACTGTGTGGAATGCTACAAAAGATCTAGAGGTTAAAAATGGATAACTTCTTCCTTGTCCATTTTTAGGTACTCACTGATGCCAGTAGATGGTTTTAATTCCATGTCCTGGACTGAATCCAGAATATGCAAACTATATAATACTGAATGCAATTAAGTAGATCTTCAGTKGGACTTTTGGTTTACTTCTCTGTGAATGTAGTCATGAATGGAAGATTTGACATGGAGTTAAGACTATCCAGTGTTTGTTCAGTGCTTGTTTGGATTAGAGAATCCTTGGAGGAGGCTCATAACAATTGTTTTCTGAGCGAGCCATTGAGTGTTTTTCAGGAGCTGCATTGATCCATGAATCTTTTCATTAATCCAGAAGACTGTCATTTGAATCCACAAGTTTTTAGCACAAATATCTTGTAGTAGTTTACTGTCTGCTAGGATAAACTGATTTGCCCTGGGTCTGAACAATTAAACTCATYTTAGGATGCTATCAACAAAAGCTATTTAGAACAAGTCACAGGGTAATATATTGTTGTAATACTGTCTAGGCAYGGTTTGATTTACTGTATCTTAGGCTGTGCTCTGAAATACTTTGAATTCCATGTTCATAGTCATAACTGCAGAGATTTAATAAGGATTGTGGAACATTTCATTTTTTATTGCAACTGTAGAGTTGAGGTTATCATCTTTCGCTATTTTATTTTTGCATGATTTGTAATTTATTCTTTTGAGATACACATTTTATCTATAACATACCAATAAATTTGCATATTCTGTGTGTATTTTATATATCTTTATATATGTCTTGTATATACATACTGTCTGACTGAAAATAATTCTCACTAGATTAGGCATAGTCTAAATGTTTCATGTGTGCACCAGCACTTGACTCTTAAAATGGYTTTATATGTGGAGGACCTATACTAAAGGATTTATTTTTAAAAAGATTGTTTTTCTATTTTGTTTACATGAGATAATGTTAGTTTAGTAACACAGCTCAAATGTTTTCATAGTATGTTTTCAGGATGTATGTGTGTTTCACTGAAGTTTGGATTGTTTCCTTAATATATTTCTGCATTGGCACTCTTCCATTATTTGAGATTGTACCAATAAGAATATAATTATTTTTCTAATGAATTTAATTTACTCCTTGGAAAGCACTTTTTCCTTTTGTCGCCTTTTTTTTTTTTTTTTTTTTTTTTTTTTTTTTTTTTTTTTTTTTTTTTTTTTTTTTTTTTTTTTTTTTTTTTTNTGGTGTCACTCTTAGTATTTATTGATTTGTTATTGAATTCCATTTGATTCAATTAAAATCAGCAGAAATTGAAGAAGTTTRTATAATGAAGTGATGAGCATAACAATTTTCAAATTTAGACATCAAAGCAATGGGTTTCAACATATTTCTAATAAAAATAAAGGGATTAAATTCTGAAGAACATCCTTAAAAAACACATTTTCCAAAGTAATTTTTAACTTGAGTGTTTATTTCAARTATACTTAATGTTTATTTATTTATTTGGTTTAAGTTTATTTATTTAGGTTAACTTATTTGTATTTGCTAAATTTTCCTAAATTGTATAAATCTCTACTAAGATGTTGATAACATCTATATCTGCTTAGCAGTTATAAAACATTTATAAAATCTCCGTAGACTGAATCTTTAGTTCTGCTATACTATAACTTAGTTTTCCTAGACTCTTATGTGTTTCTTTAAAGTGAAAATACTATCTCTTGTTGTTCTTCAGGCTTATATATATGACATGCGTTCAAGCACCTTTTCACATAAGTTGGGAGGGCACACAGAATCTGTCATCAATGTGACTTTTAGTCCTTCATCTCCCCAGGTAAGCCTTTGCTTTTTTTTTTCCTTTGTAATTAAAATATGTAGGTTCTTCATTGTAAGCTTGTTGCATGCTTCAGATTTGTCTAAAGATAATTTGGGATAGTAGCAGTTTTCTGTGATCAGTAAAATTAATGAAATCTGYCTTTTTCTGATCTTTTTGTCCCAAGTCATCTTCCTCTTGATATCTGTGGATGTAGTGAAGTTGCTGTATGACATACCCAACGAGCTYCTATCCAACCTCTTTCAGGGTGATGCTTTGAGTACCAGCTTGTCATTGCATTCCTCTCTCTTTTGTATCATCTATTCCATCTCCAGTCCATAGCACTTTTCCTCACTCCTCGATGTCTTCCCCAGCTTATATTAGTCTGTTTGGTCAAGAGACAGCAAATTATTCATCCAGATTTATTACACGTGTGTTGACTGGCCATGCAGTTACAGGCAAACGGAAAGGATGATGTCTGACATGTACATGCTCTTCCTTTTGTGTGGGTACCAATTTGAATATTTCCTTTCTGTGAGGGAAAAATAGAAATGAAAATCTGCCAGGTTTTCAGAACTCAACAGGAGCTGTCTAGGAGCTTAATAATTTCAAGTTGAAAGTTACCCACATTGCATAGTAACTTTTAGTTGTTTTGAAGTAGGATTGACGGGCTGCATAATTTCATTTGCCTTGTTTCAGTAGGAACCTGCTCTAAAATATATGCTGTTTTAAACAGATTTTCTCTCCTCTGTAGCTGAGGTATTCCCTTTTATTTTTACCAGAGAAATATACTCCATCCTTCTTTAGTCTTCTAAGAGTATCTGCCAAGTWGCCTACCAATGTAATTGTCGTTATCTTTTTAGAACCTCTACAAGTTTACGTTTCTTTTCTTCTCAATGCCTCTAACGTGAAAAGAAATACTACTTAAAATTTTGCTTGCTATTAAATTATATAAAATGTGTTGAAGATGACTTTATGAAAAAAAGGTGAAAGCAGTTTAGGAGTTCTATACAAATATTACTTCCACTGTGGAACTGCTGTGATAACAGGGCATTAAAGTCAAACTTACTAATGAGATTTCTGTTGCATCCACCATTAATAYAGCTTTTAATCAATCTAATATCCCAGTGATCTGCGTAAAAATATCTTTTTTTCACATACTGTTGTTCTTCACCTAAGTCAGTTAAAAACACTTGCAATAGTTTATACACTTTGTGCAACAAAAGAATACAGAAGCTCATTCTTTATTATTGTAATCATCTCAGATATGAACAAGTGATACAGCAACTCTAGACTACCCGGTGTTAAGGTGTTACTCATTCAGTTGTACTAAGTGTTAATAAAATTGATGTCATCTGTTGTTTTCTAATTTTTATATACAGTAACTCTTAAATTACTGTGTCAAAAGAAACAGATATAGTTTAAAGAAACATTTTTGTGGCTAGAATTGCACTTTTGAGAAGATTTTGCAGGGGTCAGTCAATAATGGTTTTAAGTTACTCCTTTAGGAGTAGCTTTAGGAGTTAGCCTATCACAAAAATARTGAGTTTATAGTCAATCTCTTTCTTAATGGTTTGACCCGTATTTTATTCAGATTTTTCAGAAATGATTGCTATTTTTTTAGATTCATCAAAAGATTTTTTTACAATGTTTTATACATGTCAATTGGATTCTCTAAATCAAATAGGACCACTACACAGTTATATTTAAACTCATGTTGCATATGTTCCCTTGGCATCAAGAGTCAAGTATTGTTTTTTCACAGCTTCTATCCTGGAACTTAGGAGTCCTGCTTTTTTCTGTTCCTAAATCTTTCTGGAGAATTTTAAGCATTTTACCTCTTCCTTTTGTATCTTCCAGGGCTTAAACTTTGAAGGAGAAATAATAATACTTCCTTTTATGAGATTATCTTGGGCATAAACTATTTCTTGGAGTCATCCTTATAATAYTATGATTATATGAACCAAAAACTGAGTTAAAGAAATAACTAAAGATTTTAACTATATACATATGCATATATATTTATACATATGCATGCACACATCTACTTTTTGATAGTTTAGAACATAAAGTTTTACTTGCACTTTACTTACATGTAAAGTATATAACGTGCACTCTCATTACAAACACACACACATATACGTGCACATACATGTATTCACTCTAGAAATGGATTTGTGCTGAGAAATATTATATCTTTGTTTTTCACTGCTCTCATATTTATATGCCAATATGCTGTGCAGCTGTATTTTAGACTGTCCATCTACTTCAAGAAATAGTGTGGTTATTGTTCCAATGATAAACTCACGTAAAGTGCTGCAGGCTTATTACCTTATTGCCTACAAAGTTTTGGTATGGGGACTATTGCAAACCTCACTAGTTCCATGTTGGGAAAACCTCAAATTACCTGAGCAGATTTTGCCTAACCCAGAGAATTTTGGAAAGAATTATGCAGGGGAATGGAAACAAGAGGCTGCCCTACTCACTCAAAGGCCTGAAAAATTCAAAAGGCAATGTTATTTCAAATGTGATGTGTTAGAATGAACATTGAAATAGCTTTATGATGTTTTAAGATACTATCACTGTTATGTTTTTAAACTTTGAGATATCTACAGGTAAAAAAATACTCCAAAAAATAAGGCATGAGGCAATGACAGTTCCTGTTTATTACCAAGCATATGATAACTACATTATATTTCAATATAATGGTTTAATTATAATACACCTATGTATACGTACATACGTTTTCTAAATTTTTTTCTGAAACCAGTTTCCCCATAGCCAGTTTATCATGTGAAGTCATTGTATATCATTTTGAATCCTACAGACTTACCTTTTTGATTGTTTTCATGAATTGAAGCCTTTCTACTTTCAGTTTTTTCCTTTGCTTTAAAGAGACTGCAATGATCAAAATATATACATAAGACCCTGAAGTGGGAGGTAGTTCCTCTCTACTTGACTGCTTCCCCCAACACTGACTGTACTTGCTATTATTCAAAAATATTTGTGGAGTAAGCATAATTTCTTTATACCTGAAAATTTTCATATTTTCATATTTTTGTATCTACATATTTCATTTTTCCATATGTAAATAGAGGTGCTAACGTTTCTGTTATTTTAAAATTTCTAGAAGTTTTATTCCTTGTTTTGTTTGAACTGAGAAACTGTATAACTAATATCTTATGGAAAACATTATGTGTTTCTGCACTTTGCAATCAACATTATTATATTTAACCACAGGGTATAGCTTATTAAAATTTGCATCTAGATTAAGACTAGTTTCAGCTTTAGCACTGAACACAGTTCTGCAAAAAAGCTGTTATACAGTGGAGATTGGAGCTGTCTTCCTATAGGTGTCCTATTCTATAGTTCAGCTGTTGGAATGTATTTCAGTGGAAAAAAAATCCTAGAGTCTAACTAATAATGTCCAGAGGCTTAGTTGCAATCATACTACAAATCAAGACCACAAAGTAACAAAACTCAAGGAATCAGTTGCGGAGCAGAGGGATAGAATCAGCAGATCTAAAGTAAGCATTAGTCGTGGACCTAAACAAGTCTAGTCTAACTCCTGAAGTATGCTTCAGGGCACAAAGCAGTAGTATTATATTTCAAAAACAAGAACAAAAGATGAGAAAGTGAATGGATGCTGGCTCATCTGTTAGGGTATCAGCCAATGTAACGTACGCTAATGTTCACTACCTTGACCTACCACATACTTCCTGTTTGACTGCATATAAATTACGTGAAGTAAAATCACGTGAAGTAAAATTAAAATTCCTAAATCACTCGTGGGGTGGCATCTGGGAAGAAACTTCAGACAGTAACTCAAGGGCCTGCTCTTCAGCTCTGCCAAATTCTGCAGAAAGCCAAAATCAGTTGGTAGGAGAGTGCAGATCTCTGCACATAGCCTAGAAGCTAAAAGATTTCCCAGATAGTGAATTACTGTAATCTCTCCTGAGAGGTTTCAGATCTGCCCTTTTTGGAAAGTGTCATAACTGTCAAGTTAGGTCACATTCTAGATTAACTCCTCAGCAATGGTTCTACTGGAAACTGAGGTTCTTCAGTGCCATGGAAAAACAGAAATGCAGGGTTATGCGGTCCAACGGGAGAGCCAGCAAGAGAWAGTTTGATCCTGGACCCCAACGAGGAAGAGATCTCTGCTATTTTTTCCTCATTGTTTTCTGGTTCCTGTTCCTACTGTGATATATTTTTATATAGCAGCTCTTTAATGCAAATGACTGAAGTTCAAGGGCAAGAATCCCTTTTCTTGAGCTCTTTCCGGAGAAGTGAGACCTGTGGATTTGAAACAGCTTGCAAACTTTCCCATAGCTATGGTTCTAAGGGAAGATTTTGAAGCTGATGACTTCAGTACAAAAAAAAGTAACAAACTTTRCTTATCAAATAGTAAAGAATGCAGAAAACCAAAATCAATTGGTAAGAGAGTACAGATCTCTGTAAACTGCTCAGCTGAAGAATTATAGCTGAAAAACTATAGCTGAAAAATCTGTACAAGGAGTCCTTCTGTACAATAAGTGCCTTGAAATACTTTCTAAGAGAGTTTATTTTTRTTTGATTTGGGATTTTGGGGGGAATTACTGAACCAAAATATATTCACCTGGCTTTGACAATGTAGGAGTTAGCACAAAGTTATATTCAGTAGCAGAGGAGAGGGCAGGAGGAAAAGCTAAGAAATGAAACGGGAAGATTGTAGATTGGAAAAAAAATGAAACCACAAAGAAATCGAAAAATAATCCCATGACTTGAAAGAAAAACTTTATATTAGGCAACCAAAATCTCCAACACTGGAAGATTTTTATACCTACTACTACCAGTAGTTAGGAGTTTTAAATTGATACTATTTTTGTTTCATCCAAAGTTTGAATGAATACAGTTAAGAATTATATTGGGTTTTGGCTAACCTCTACACAAAGCCCCACTGCATTCAAAGGGAAACACTGGCAGGGGAAAGAGGAAGGGGTGAAAAAAAGGAAGTGGCTGATGAGTGAAATTCGAACATTATAGCTGAGCTTTCTGCCATGGAAAGATCTAGCCAAAAGCGAGGTGTATTGGCAGCACTTCAGTTCAGTGGTTGCTTGCCCAGCACCTGTCCATGAGGCAGTTTGTTCCAACCATTATTATAACTCTTACTTGCATAAGTGTTCTTCCAGAAAAGGAGTGAAAAATACCTGAGTGGATATAATTGTGATGTGTTTACTGATGGAGGGGCATGATTCCTTTGGTTACCATGAAAGCTGGAGATGGAAAATCAGAAGTGTTGGATTTATCTTAGAGTTTTATTTTCAAGTTAATTTCTCAGTTTTAGCCTCTCAGTGTTCCTGCCTTTCTTTCATTCATTGTTCAAAACTTATATAGGGAAAAGTTTTTAACTCACCACAAGTATTGATTGAATTTCAATCCAATTTAAGGAATGTACATTAAAAGATATTACAGTTTTTAACTGTAATGTTGTTAAAAACTGTAATATAGAATAGAGTACTAGATTAATCTAAGTTAAAAGACGATGGGATACTTATATTTCAAATCTGTGAATGGTAAATCATCTCTTTTTGACATGTCTTTGAAGCAGAATAAAAGCAAATGGGGGAGGCTATTGCCATCTGCTGGTTTTTGGAGGCTTTGGTGTAGTTGAGTGTTGGTTTTGTCTTTTTACAAGCTGGGTGTACACYGCAACAAAACCACCAATGTACGCTTTAGCAAATTGTTTTAGTCGTGGGAAGTTTTAGCAGAGCCCAAAGAGCTGTTAAAAAAAAAAAAAAAAAGCAACATGCATTGCTACCACTTCCTCTTGTATGCATATTTGTCTTCCGCCCCTAGGATTCTCTGTTTTTCAGTAGTAAAGCGTCAATCTAGTCATTTAATACATATACCACAAGTGGTACCATGTGCAACTATTTTGTTGTTTTCTTCTTTGTACTGCTTGGATGACAGATAAATATTTTAATTATACTGAAAGTCAGGGAACAATTGTCCAGGTTATCAAAACATCATTCTAGTTTGATTTTATTTTATTTTTATATTGGACCAAATAGGATGTTGGAATTAAAGTTCTGCAGAGTTATATATCACCAGGCACTTATTTTTAGAATACATTCATGACATGAGCAAATACATACAATGGCAGAATCAATTTGACTTCAAGTAGAGATAAAGGTGTGCCATGTCTTTTATAGGCTACCAGTCTGATATATACAGCCCTTTAAACACATCCTCCAAAAGCCAATGTAACGTGTAATTTGCATTTGATGAAATATAATTTGCATTTTACTACTGAAATCTCTTCTAGTTTCCATCTTTTTCTATAGTTTTAAAAGAAGTATATAACAGTTTGATGTGATCGCCCTATGGATATACTGAGAGGTGGCTTTGAGAGGGGAAAAAAAAGTATAAACTAGATTAAGTGGACTATAATGGAAAAAATCCTGAGCAACTTGATTTTACTTTCAATGTTGACCTTACTTTCTGTAGGCAGTTGAATAAGATGATCTGCTAAGTTCAAACAAACTGAATTATTCTGTAATTCTGAGATACTGAAAATGGTACAGAAATCTCTTGTCACTGAAGGCATTTAGAATTATCCTGTGGAAACCATTAATATCTGTTAATTATCACAAAATTTCAAATGCAAAATAGAAATTGCTTATTCAGAATATGAAGGAATTTTATGTCTGGAAGGTATCAATTCAAATAATTACTCAGTAAAATAATTTTTTAAATTAATTGAGAAGCCTGCYTTTATGTTTAGAAATATAGAAATATTTCAGACAATATTAATTCCACACATTATTATATAATGGTGCATTTAGGTTAGAAAATAACTGACAGTAAAAGCATGTTGAAATAAGTTAAATGAATAACAGAGATCTGGAAATCTCTTTTGCAGTTAAATCTGCATGGGAGCTACTGAATTTTCATACTGATTTTCTGCTGACCTGCTTACAAGGAGACATGTTTAGTGTTCCCAGATAGGAGATATGCTTATAGATCTCTCAGATACTAACAGAATTGACTACAGTTAGTTTTGAATGTGTCTGGAAATATGAGTTATCATCTTTTATTAGCTGCTGACAAACTATACTTTTCCTGATGGTCACATCTTGAGATTTCACTTTAGGACAACTAGTGTGAAAACTCCATTCTACTGCAGTTTAGGTTCTCCATTGACAGTTCACTTAATCATGAAGTTTACCACAATAGAGGTTATTTTTGTAGTGATATGGAAAATTGTTTTTCAGGCTTCAATTTGCTGAGTTTTGGCTTTACTGTTGAATCAGTCTTGTTTCATTCTGGTGTAGGACACATTTTTTCCAACATGATGTTCTATCTTAGGACTCAGCACTACATTGTTAGAGACTAAATCATGTGGATTTAACACCTGTGACCAGTTTAATCTTTCATATAATCCCACTGAAGTCAGGAAAGCTCTTTTGACCCTCRTATTTCACCCAGTAAATCAAATATCTCCCTCTCTTAAGTCACAAATATCAAAATGAGATGTATATGGTATTTGGTAATTTTTACTAGTAATATTTTATTTCTCCTTTAATTTTGTCTTTAACAGGAATGATCCGCCAGCTCTCAGTTTTTCTAATTTTCCATTCCAAGAGATCAAATTTAAAGAATAGAAAGTGCAAGGAAATTCATAAAAAATTGCTATTGGTTCCTCTTCCTTTTCCAAAATCATTTTTAAGCTTCRAATTCTTCTGGAAGACTAGTGTAGTTTTCAAAAATTGTGTTTAAAAATTTTTCTGTAGAAATTAGTTGTCTTCTGCATAGCCCTTGGATAGAGTAACATTTTACTCATGAAACAAGTAGAAACAGAAGATGAAAGCTAGACTAGCTTGGAGATCTACGGGAAACCTGTAATGGTGTCAGAAAAACTGCAGGAGGAGTGTATCTGGGSATGTGTGAGTGCTCTTCTAAAGAGCAAGAGGACACTGAGGCAATGAGCTGGCTTAAAAAGGACATCTGGGAGAAGTGGTCAGGACATTTATTTTAAGGCAAATAGCTCACTTAAAATCTGGTGACTCAGTAGCAGACTGGACAGAGGTTCTTTGTTGTACTGTCTGAGCTAATAAAACCATACAAATCTGTAAAGGGCAGAATGGTTTATTGAAGCCTCAGAAAGCTAGATACTGAGACTAAGGACRTAAAGGTATTTGTGGAAAAAGACACACTGTAAAAATATGAAGATTGATCTTTTTATGGGGAGGTTAATTAGCTCCAGAAGCAATAGACTTTTACAGGTAGATTGCTATCGTCTTAGAAGAGGCACTTTCCTGGAATCTTAATGCAGAGATCAGCCTGACCTGAACTGAGTATGCCTCTGCTATGCCTGTTAAATATTAATTTGCCTATAAAATGATATAATTTCCTGCTTAGGAATTATTGTTAAAGAGAATGCAAAATTATTGTATTCTCTTTTTGGTCAGAAACAGACTACTGAATTGTGAATTATTCTTGAATACCAAGATTTCCCAAACTCACCTTGTCTAGATTTTACGTAATGCTTTTAGTGGGCTGGCACTCTACCTGCAGTCAGTTAATTGTGGCTCAGCAGTCAACCTTCTGATGCATAAAATGACAAATTTGAAGACTATGAAAGATGATCGAATATTMTTTCAGCATGTCCTTGTTTATCTTAATGCCAGGTGACCAACTCTTTACTCATGTTATTTGACAAACACGTTCTCTTTCTACACGCTACTTTGAACTGGTAAGAAAGACGTTTCAGCAGTCCACATTTTCTTACAAGCGGTAGTGTATAGTAATGCAGGTTTTGTTTAAAGGTTGTAAGTCATTGCCAAGGACTGTACTGCAGTTTGAGTCCAGTGAGAAGTTAATTCCTTTACATCATCTGGCCAATGAAGACAACTGCCTTAAAAAGTAAAAAAGCCTGCTGCTGACCTCATATATAGTATGCTTTGTGAAGTTGCGTACGTTCTCTCCTTGTCTTCTCCTTGTACTATTAGCCAAATTTGTGTACTTTTATTTGTAGTATCCCAGTGAATTGAGTAGGGACATGGAGTGGGTGTCTTTTTAAATATAACGATCATATCAGATTATTTTTTCTATCCCATTTACTAAAATTAAATTAAATACTAGTCTGACTAAATTTATTAACATTTTATTTTCATCCACCGTAATGTTCATTATTCCTCTTATTTTATTCTCAGACTTACAGATTTATTACCATTATATAAATTCTAAAAGAGGACAGGATGGCATAGTTAAGATAATTTATGTTACCTGTCATGAGTTAAAGGCTATTCCAATTTGATCCATCTGTGTATGGTATCGAGACGTCTGTGTAAAGTACAATGGTAGCTGCATGTGCTATTCACCATATCAGGACCTTGAGCACTGTTGAGCAAATGAATCAGTGTGACTGACAGTAAAATCTTTTGGGGTTTTTGATACATAACTGAACAGATTAAAAAAAAATTAGCATTCATTGACTGATACAACTGTATCTTTTACATCTTTAGAAACAAGTATATACATAATTAATAATAAACTTGTGAATAATGTATGAGATACTCTTCGGATTTAGACAATTGCATAGACATTCATCTTTCAGTAGTTAAATGGAGTTCGAAATTCAGCAAAAGCGTTGAAGTACAGCTTGTACTTTATCCTAAATTTTGTCCTAGTCTGAGCGGCTTGTGGGAAGGAGGGGCTTCAGCAACATTTGTGTGATTTTCACGGTGGGCCTGATTTCTTAAAGATAGGAGCCAAATTAGGCAGTCTAAGTCACTGATTAATTTTGCAAAACTTGGCCCTTGCCTTTTTAAAAACTGCTTTGATGGAAGAGAATTTGGAGCCTCTGTTTGTACTGCAGTGCTGCTCCTAGGCTGGTTGAGCCTGTGGGGAATCTATTAGAATGACACAGCAGGCAGTCCCATTGAATTTATTCCCGTCTTTGACAGCTCGCTACCAGAGTTCCRCACTTCGTGCATGTACATCTCTGCATATAGCAGGGAGAATGTTTCTTTTGCAGTTTCTAATAAAAAACATGAACACTGGGTGTCGCTTATTGTAAGACTTGACGTTCTTTAGAGGAAAAGTTTGTTTATACTGAAGAAAGTACTGTAAGTACGTATGACAACTCCGAAGAAGGATGGCAGATTTTAAAAAAGAAAGAAAAAGCTTTCTGTAAGCTAACAAGGACAATATAATTTAGTTTAATCATGGGTACTCCGGCATTCTATGTATATTGCCAGCAAACCACAGCTGTACACCACATGAGTTTGGATAAATATGCTTGCAGTGGTGAGCTTCTCAATTCATAGCACATTTGTAGTAAAACCTTTAATGTAGTTCTTACAARTGTAGATATTTTATTGAATGGCACTAATAGTTTGAAAGATACTTAGGAGGTGGTATTAAACAGTTGGTTACTCAGCTGTTCACCAAGAATCTAGATAGGGAGAGCTGGGGTCACTTATGGACCAGAGGGAAATAAGGTTGGCTGAAAGTAGGAAGGAAAGGCACTAATTGGAGTCATAAGGATAGTTTGGGGGGGAAAAAAAAACAGCTGCTGGGAGACTATCACATGAAAAGCAAGAGTGAAGGGGGAATGGTGGAGACCAGTTGTAAGAATTGTAGGGAAAAGACCTGAATATGTGTGGAAAGAAGTGATGATATTGTTGGAGAACGGAAGGGAGTACCTAGAGGGAGAGAATGAAAGCCCTACAGAGAGAGGAAAGAGAAAATAGCTTCAGGGGCAAGAATGAAACTTTCTGCACTTCTGGTTAAGCCTTCTTTCTGAAAAAGACAGACAACAAAAGTGAGATGCACAGGGACAGGTTTTCAAAGTTGCTGGTCTTGACTCTTAACAGTTCTGAAAATCAGCGTGCTCAGTGCTTCAAAAAAACTGTTCTTCAAAGAACATAAAAAGAAGTTGCCAGATACAGTAAACATCTCTCCTTCCCTTAGACACTACACAGCCATTTTCCAGAAGCCAATAATGCAACATTGAAAGGGTAAGCAAATGAGCATCTGCTTTTCCTGCTCTACTGGGGGCCATTTAGAAAAATATTTTAGGAAGTGGAAATATTCTACTTCAAGTACAGTCTCCTGCTCTTTCTCTTCAAGGCCTTCTCGCTTGAAACCACTTTTAGACAGAAGAGGCATAAATTGACTCAGCTAAGCTCTTTCATAAGAATCATCTGATTTTACAGTACATTCACACTAAATCAAATTAGGAAAAARTAAGCAGTATATAAATTGAAAACTGAAATGAGGGGGCTTTGGCAAACAGGAAGAACTAAAGGACTAATCATCAGGTGTTTGTTCAGATATGTTGCTTATATAGAAGTAGGAATTAGAATTTAATTATCTTACACAGTCTTATAGGAAGTTATCTTTTGAATATCTCTTTTCTTTTTTCTTACCATTTTGAAAAGAGTGCCAGTATCATGTATTTTCTCTTGCTCATCAAAAAATATTCACAAAAAGTGGTCAAACACTTCTTGATACCATAAACCATTCTGGAGCAAATTTAATTTCTAAAATTCTTGTTTCACAAAAAGTGGTCAAACACTTCTTGATACCATAAACCATTCTGGAGCAAATTTAATTTCTAAAATTCTTGTTTTTTTCATGTAGAACAGGTACGAAGCATCTTCCCCCTTGATTAAAATCCAAACAGTTGCATTTCAAGAAGATTTCTCCCTTCTTACGTGATTTTCAAGAAACATAGGGCCAAATCTATTTGCAATTATGATATAAATATATAAAGGATGTATAACAAAGGAAGATTTAGCCATTAAAAGTATAACTAGATGAAATACAAGGAAAACGAAGTATGGAATAAACTACATTACAAATGATTTTTTGGAAAAGAGAAAGCTAAGTCTTAGCTAACAGATTAAATATGAAAAGAAAAACAGGCACAACTTCTGTCTCAAATTAAAATAGCAACTTAAAATGATTCCAGCTGTCCAGTGGAGTATGTTATAGCCACACCAAACATTTTGGCTGARGTCCTGGCTGAATCTGAACTGTGTACAGCAAAACATGGGGAGGGAAACAGAAATTCTTTAGAGCTGTCTTTTATACCTCTTTTCTTACAATCCTCCATTCCACTGCATAAAGTATAGCAAGCTCAGACCTGCTGTATTCTGTACTACTTAAAAAATATTCCCTGTGAGATGATTTGGCGGCTAGTGAGGCTTCTGTTTTGCCTTCCTTTCAGACTGCAGCATGTGTTGGAGTAGGCAGGGAAGAGTAGATGCTGATAAGAGGATTCTGTGATCCTCTTTCTTATGCCATAGACATATTCAGCAGCTGGAATCACTATTCCTAGCTTCTGTGTTTATAAAGAGTGGTATTTGAGATGTCTGTTGTGACAATTCTTGTATTAGAATGATGGCATTGTAATCTGTGGGAACTGGTTCATCTACTTTTTTTCATAACTTAGTCACAACATAGCTACTTTGTGCAGAAATTCATGCTAGCTGAGATATCCTGTGTGACAAATTTCTGTAGAACTATAGATGGGTTCTCTCCATCTACCTGTTTACTCATTTAAGAACCTTGCTTGAAACAAATTTCTCACTATATACCATATTCCAAATACCATATTCCATACACCATACCATATTCCCCATAATATACCATATTGCAAACCCACCTTCGTTTCTGCTTCTGTTCTGCTAAGACCATCTGGTGGGAGTTTAGGGGTCACATAGCCTTCTGGCATTTTCTTTTCCTTCAGGATTCTCTGACCARGTACTGGCGTATACTATGTATTGGAGAGAGAAATTAGGTCTGAAAAATGACAAATTATAAAAYTGCAGCTTGTCTTTTAACTTCACCTCTGTATGTGTGTCATTCTTTCACCTGAATGTGTCAAATAACTTCTTAGCTCAAATAAGGCTTCTGAAGAAGAGTCAGCAAAGGATGATGGCCGTAGCATGAAATTTTGGTTCACTTAATATCAGTGACTTTAGTAATTTCACTTCTTGTTTCCAAGAGAAACTAAATAAAAAATCACTTCATTGTCCGTTATTGCAGARAGCAGGGAGAGAGTGGAACAGACAGAAATGTGGTATGATGTAGCCTCCAAATGTAATAGAATAACTTGAGACAAAAAGTACATGTAGTTTTTTTTCTGAGACTGACCAATATTAAATTAGAGAATATTTTAACTAATATTATTAAAATACTGAGAAAGTCAGGAAAGTGCCCATCCTATGAGTTGTCTGTATCATAATATATCTCATTTTAAGGTTCACATTTTGTTTTCTAAGATACCTAATAAAATGTGAGACATTTCTCATTAGCTTAGATGATATCTGCCAAGGATTACTTTAAGATGTGAACACAAAGGAAAAATATGCATTATAAAAGAAACTGGGGGTCATTTCTTCRAGAGCTGCTACTTATAGCTGGTTAGTATGCTCTTGCAATTTCCTAGAGTTACTATTCTTCTATTATTTATTTCCCTCTATCATATTACAGGTCTTTTAATTAACAAGAGGAAAAAAAAACCTGTCAACAACATAAACAATCTGGGTCCAGTAAAGTACAGGATGTAAAGTTGGACAAAATTATATTACCTTTATATATAATATCTAAATTTCTAAATTTCTAATTTTTGTCTTTGCATTCCTGCCTCTTGCCCACTTAGCTGGCGGTGTGTTTTCCATTTTTGGCTATATACCTTCCAGACATWCCAGATGACCTCTCAAAGACCTCTTGAAATCATCTCTAGTTGTTTAACTTGAACCCCATACTTGTAACACTTACTAACTCTAAGTAAGTCACAGATTTGAACTTTTTTCTAATTGCAGTAGTTTCTCTGTTCCAAGTAGCCAGGTAGACTAGCAAAACTCATATGTGATTTTGTGGAAAGTTTGCAGTTTACAAAACCTTAGAATTTATCATGTGCATTTTACTGCTGGCTTCTATGTATGTATTATTTTAATAGATTTTCCTAAAAGATCATTTTAAAATATATTTTTAATTAAAAAATGTAAAAGCCATTGATTAAGTATTTCAGTTGTGCTTCATTTACTTAATACATTAGTGTAATTGTGTTTTTGAGATAAGTCCTCAGGAAGTTGTTTGGAAAACAYCATCATGACCATAGAACATTAACATTCAAAATGAATGTTTCCAGGTAATGCTTCAGTAAAGAGAAACAGATGCAAAGAGATATTAAAAATGTGTATATGTGTAAAGTGACTCATARAGGAAGAGGGAAATTGTTAACTGGACCTCTTTCACATTCAAATATTGTTGCTATGGAATAYAGAAATAAGATTACATTACCAAAAGTCAGGTGAATAACATTTGGAAAATGTATAATCTGATTCTGCACTTTGGTAAAATATGGCCTATTCAGATAATACTGTTTTCAGTGGGATTTTTCTGTGCTACTGTAACCATGGGARTGACTTGACTTTCAATATTCTAATTTAACAACTTCACTACAGAATAATGAATTTAAGGTAGTGCAAGATAGCTGTGCTCTATGAGCACATAGTAGAGTTTATCTGAGTTTGAGAGACAGGATATTATTAAAAATTAGAAACAAACTTAGGAGGAAATCTAAAGCTAAAGCTCGTATATTTAAAAAGTGAAATAACTAAAAGCCATTAGTAAAATTAATATTCTTAGAGGGTTTTTAGAGAAAAATACATTGATAAGAAGAACTTAGATGGAAAGGCTTAGCTCAAATTAGTCTATATTTGAAGAAATACTAAAACTACATTTAGCCGAGCATATTATTATTTACATTAAGGCCTATAGTTATAGAAATGGTCACAAGCTGAAGACTTGACATAGTATGCCTCTTTACAAATTCATTTTATATAAATATATATTTTTGAACACGTACACCTGGATATAAATATGTATGTATATATTTGACCTTGTTTGAATGCTGTTATTAAGATAAAAAAATGATAGTTGCTTCGAATAGTAAGCTTTCTGGTCTACAAGACTGCTGTGGTGACRTTTATACTTACAATGCGAGGTATTCTTTCTAAGCAAAACAACCATTATGACTAYTGAGGTACAGTACTTGAACATAAAGTTTGGACCTCTACGGTGCAAAAAAGCCATGTGCTGATGAGTGGCTACATGGAGTTACATGAGAGGAAGCTGTAAATTAAATACTGTTGTCAGCAAATGCTGAACACATTTTTCTTATCTGGACAAGACAATTAGTATTAAATAAGATGTTGTTTTCTAAGTAAACTGTTATTTTCATCAGTAGTGAGATAACATTCAAATCTGAGTTAGTTTTCTAAAAATTTCACGCCAGTATTAAGTAGCAAATGACTCTTTAATGCTGTTGAAACTGAACCTAGTGATGGCTCAGTCATATTTGCATGATCGTGTGAGCAAAAAATTAGAGGTGTTCTATGTCTACATAAAATATATTTTTATCTCTTATGATCTGAACACCTAATCAATATTCAGTAGCCTATGGATTGTTTCTGTTTATTGGCGAAACTGATAGTTTCTTAATGCAGTTCTAGTAAATTTTAAAGATATATATAAACTATTTTTCTAAACACGTTGTGAATCAAGTTGGGAGACATACTTAGATTTTATTTCACGTTCTTTTCTTCAAGTCTTCTTTAAAAGAAGACTTTTTCATACTTATTCTCAAACTCATGTAACAAGTTCTTCTTAGGGCTTTAATTATTGCTTTCTTCATGTGCTTCCATGTTGTCTTTGCCCTTTTTTCCATATAAACAGTTTCATGAAACAGTAGCCAATCCTCTGCATAAAAGTCTTTCTCAGACTACATAGGTTGTCTTCGACTTCTGCCTTTTTTCTGGCTTGAGACTGTGGTATGGACTGCCACTGTTGCAAATTAACTATTTTGTAAAAGATTTTAAATCATTTCAGTAGTAATTTATAGTGACTGTGATGGTTTAAGAACATAGACAGAACAAAATTTATTGATGTTGGTAATACCTTTTCTCTCCCAGTGGGTATAGCTGGAAAAATTAGACAAGCTTTCAAATGCACCTTTTCCAAGTCTGAATTAGAGACAAAATCTTACAGCACTAAAATGTGCTCAGAACAGTCTATTGCTTCCATTTATGTATATGGAAGAGTTGCACTCCTTGTACCTCTTGCTTCACTGTGGTTTCATTCAGTACCAAGAATCCTTTCATTTAGATTACAGGAATTTCAGCAGTTCAGTCTAGAGCTTATTTAAATAAGGACCTGGCWATTTTTGTTATCCAGGAGTCAGAGTTCATGAGGGATGAGTATTTGCATTTTTTTGCACGCAGTTATAAATCAGTAATTGCAAAATTGGTTTRTCTTTTATCAGTGATTATTTGAAAAACCTATTCATTATTTCATTCCAAAAGAACTAAAAGAAATTGAAATAATTGATGGGGGGGAAACTACTCTGAACTAAATTTTATCACTTTAAAACTGCTACCATTAAAAAAAAATCTGATTGTAAAATTTTTTGTGTGTGAATATTTGAAATGATTTTGTGCAATGATTGGCCTCAAAATATTCAATGTAATGCAATTAAAGTAAGTATTCAGAGCATGTTATCAAATTTTATTCCCGAGATAAAGATTCATCAGTGCTATCACAATTTAAAAAGCAATACTTTTAACCATTTGAAGATAAAGATGAACAAAACAATTCATATAAGAACTGTTTAAAACTTTTAAAACATTTTTAAAAACAAAGCTGTCTTAGTGTCTTGAAATAGCCTATTTTGTAGTCTCTACTACCTTCAAAATCTATTGGCATGTTAAATTGCTGTATAAAACTAAGGCTGTGGCTACACRTTCTTTAACAATGCTTATTATGTTAGTTTTAATCAGACACATTTCTAGCTGCTCATTCTCACCTYTTTTTGCGCAGCTGTGCTGTGAACAGTTTCAGGGAACTGTTCAGTTAAGGAGTAACTCAAAAGATTCATTTTCGTTTCATATCASAACCACGAGTGGCAGGAATATAAATATCCATACAACTATAGCTTAGTGGTAGAYTGGAAGCTGAAGTTTCAGGCTGTGGTTTCCCATTTAGCTATGACAGAGTTGCTTCAACTGACTTAAGTACTATGCTACAGTGCTTCTGGTCACTTTTCCCCACCACTGGCGTGCCTCCTGTTAAGCTCTGCACTGCTAACACAACATTTGGTAGCCATAGAGTGAACCAGAACACAGAAGAGATCCTGTCAGAATAAAACAGCAGTTTTTGTTCCCCCAGCCAGATCAATTCCTTGATCCAATTCACTTTGAAGCCAAATGTTTATGATGACATGAGACATGGGCATAAGAGCAAAAAAATAAGGTGGAGGAGGAAGATAAGGATGGTTAAGGTTAGATATTGGCACCACAGATTTGTCAGATGAAACACCGTCTCAAATAATTAGTCAAGCTTGGAAATATATGCAGTTCACGCTGTTTGTCTAAACTTAGTATAAATCTTCTGTCTACCAAAAAATGGGACAGATAATAAAAGAAGGTAGCAAATATTCTGAATAAGAACATTTTCAGTAGACATTTCACAATTTTAAATATACAAAATTAGTAGAGTCTGCCGAGATAATGAACACTGGTTTCACTATTATTTTATTTCAGAAAACTGACATACATAGTGGCAAAAAAAATCTGATTTTGYACACTGATAGTCTTAGATGCAGTCTTTACTAATTTGGAACAAGTTCTTGGGATTCAATAAATGGTTACATGAAAGCATCAATTCAATGCTCAGGAGCAATTAGTAAGCCAACCAATGTTAGCAAATATTAAGAATGAAATAGCAAAACAGAGAAAATCATCATATTGTTGTATAAATATATAATACTGTTTGTGCAAGTCTGATCTTTCAGTCTCAAGAAAGGTTTAACAGAACTGGAAAAGATTCAAAAAAGAGCAACAAGGATGATCAAAGACATGGAATGGCTTCCATRGAGGAAATGACTGACTAGAATAAAGAATCTTCAGCCTGGAAAAGAAGTAACTGTAAAAGATTATATGACAGATGCCTAAAAAATTCATGGGGAAATCTTGTAGCCTGGAGAATATGGATAAGGAATGGTTTTTCATCTTTCAGTACAGAATTAGTGGGCGTCAAGTGAAGATAACCTGTCATAGGTTTAAAATAAGTGAAAGGAGATACTTTTACACGTAATATTTAGTTAAACTTTAGAATACCTTGCCGCGTGATATTATGAATGCTAAAAATCTATATGGGTTCAAGGGAAGACTGGACAAATTTGTGAATGAGAAATCTGTTAAGGATTAATTTAAATATACAAAAATCACCTCTTCCTCAAAATGTGCCTAGATCACAAGATCTACAAGCAGTGTTGATGATGACACATTCAATGTATTCTTATATTACTGTCTTACTATTATAATTTACTCATTCTGACTTATATTCTTATTTCCTGGGCATATACCTTGAGCCGTTGTCAAAGGCAGGATACTGGGCCAGCCTGACCCTATATCATATAAACAATTAAAATYTCAGTGAGCCTTCTGATGGTTGGAAAGGATATGAGATGTAGAAGTTCCATAAATCGACAAAATAGGAGGAAAGACTTTACATATTTCCCCCGACCCAAAGGCAGAGTGTTACTCTATATTTGAATTTGCTAGCTCAGTTTTTATTTTACAGTTATATATCAAATAAATATTTTGCTGGTGATCTAAATGAAGTTATATCAATTTTTTGGTTATGTCATAAAGAAAACAACAGAAACCTCATATTTGTGGTTATGATCTCATTGAAAATTTCAATATCTTGTGTTTAGCCAATATGTATAGCCCACATTTTTATTATTCTAGTTACTTCAAACCTTGAGCTTTTTTATATAAAAGTGCTGTAGTCTCTCTTTCTTCTGCTTTTCCCATTTTTAACTTCCTTCATTGCCCTTCACTAAGAATTAACTCCTCTGCTCTGCTCTGCTGTGCTCTCCTTTCTCCCATTATTGATCTCACTGGTGAAATGTTAGCATAACAGTAATACTGCAAAAATTAGGGAATTTGCATTTTGACCACCCTATTTTACAACCCTGCCATTAGGACTTCCTATCATGATTGTTGTAATAACAAGGAACTACAGTTGTCTGCATTGTTATTGCCTTTTAAAGAGATTTCACAGCTTTCAAGGCAAAATCTGGAGAGGAAAAAAACAGCTGAAGACCAGTGGTTCTTAATGCAGTCTTAAAGTATGGTTTGAAACTTATCTGTGCATGGAGTAGAAGTTTGAATCATTATTTTGTTTCACTTTTAGAAGCAGAAATTTTGGAGTCTTTGGTGTGTTATGTGTGTACAGTATGTTTTTAAATGACTCTGAAATCCCCTATTGTCAATAAGATTTTAGTCTTCATTTTTTCACACTGACACATAACTCCATGTTGGTTTCATGCAAAATGTTTCAAGAATTGCTAGATTTCAGTAYTTTTAAAGTAAATTTTCATCCACCCCACTAGATGATCTATAAAATGTATCTGAAAGCCCTATATTCACTAGATATTTACATATAAAAATCTTCAGATAAGCTTCTTATTATGCTCATTTAATCCTAGGAGTACACACAGAAAATACTGAGTTTATAATGCCTTTAGTAAGCACTAAACAAAAGCAAGAAAATATTTCTACCTTTTCAGTATACTTCACTTGAATGCCTCCATTATTTTCTGAAGAAGATTTCTTTAATTTATTAACTGTTCATTGAAAATCCAAGATGCCTACTAGGTGCCTACTAGATGTCCACCCAAGTAGCCTAAAAACTAAATATAGTTTAGATATAGTTTTCCACATTTTCTTGTGCATGTACCTACTGCTTAGGTTCACTTTTACTCTAAATAGCCTCATCATCTTGAAGTTCTTCCATTATTCTTACAGCTAATGTAGACATAACAATTCTTTATACTTTAGTGGTCTTTTCTAAATCCCAATAATGTGTCAAAATCTGTTTCTTCCRTGTGATTAGTTACTTAGTACATATTTATAGAAGATAAAAATTATTTTACATGCTGAATGAGTACTGCCAATTTTTTTGTTGGCATGACTCCATATTCTGTGTTCTCATGAAGCTTATGTCTTGTGTCTTGTTGAAACTGAAGAATTATTTTTGCATCAAAAATGCCTAAACGAGTTGGGACTACATCTTTTATGTAGAATTTGTGGGACAATATGAAGGTTTTTACTTAGTTGCAACTAGGTTGAAAATCAAACTTGCATTTTGGGAATTACYCAATTTATTTAAGTTCCCCTTATTTAAAGAAAGTCGAGTTGCTATTATGCAGAGACTTTGAGCATGAACAGCTGAATCTTGAAGAAATATCTGGACTCACTCTGTATTCATATCTGTCTGGATAGGTATATATATTTTTATATACATGTGCATGTGGGCAGATATAACACCATATCCATTACAACTAGATACATCTATAGTGCAGTTAAAACTAATGAAAGAAACAGTTTTCTGTTAACTTATGAAAACTGTGAAATTGTCCATTGAATTAAGGTGTTAGTACCAGAACAACTTAAAAAAATCATTTGGCCATTTTGCTTCTCAAGAAATTCAGCTTTGATTAGACAGAAAAGTTTTATTTGTATACTTAAAGTATCTTATATTATCTATTTTCAAATGTGTTAATCTGATAAAATATGTATTCTTGTAACAAATAGATAATATATAATATATATATAATTCACTAGTGAAATATAAATCTTGTTTTTTACTATTACACTGAGATAAATTTCAGGTAAATGCTTTATGACAATGCCATTTAAATGTGTCCAAAAGGAGAAAGTATAAAGTAATCATAGTTTAAAATCTCAGATTATGAATGTGAGATTCTCAACAGAAATTTAGTGTGGCCCAAACAGATTTAATTTTTCCTTTCTTACAGTAAAGAACAATCAACCATAGTCTCACAGTAAGTACCTAGAGCTTGTAATTTTAAATTCAACAGTTGCTATGGATAGACCTAATATTGTTCTTGCATGTTATGAGTTTTCCTGGGTCTTGACATAAATCTCTAAGTTACTGCATTTGCAGGCATAAATCATATGGATAATCTAAGGATCTATTGAAGCTCTGTCTTTTCTTTCATATCTTTAATGGTATGATTCTGTTTTCTCTCACTTTTTTTTTCCTCTTAAGCAACTGAAAAAAATAACATGGGACCTTTCATAATGTTAAAATTTGCTACAGATATTTTAGTATTTGAAAACTTTATAGGGAACATGAGAATAACCTAGCAGATCCACTGCCAATTTGGAAATGACCTTCAATAGTAAAGTCCATTTAATACATTAAGACATTACAGTAGTCATTTTCAGATTATCTTTTTTGATGACTATGTTAAAAGAATGTTAAAAGAAAAATGTTCATAAGCTGATGGAATATGACATAGAATGAGTGATGGACTCTGCAAAGATAATTGTTACCATGTTTCTAATGCAGTTTAAAAACCTTAAAAAGCCAACTTTTCACATCACTTTTTTTCCTAATTCTATAAGGACTAGGCTATCACAGACTTGAAAGATTACTGATAACATAGATGGGCAAGAGATTCTCCTACAGATATTGATCATATATAGTCAGCTTGAGTCAGTTAGAGTTTATTAGCTCTGGCTCAGCAGTGCTGCTGAATACTCTACATAAAACTCTATATTGCTGCATGTTAGCTTATTAACTGTGAATTAGCATTTTATGAATGCATAGAGATGACTAAGGTCTTGCACTTTGCTGAAACTAATTAGTTCTCTGAAATGTCAGTCTCTAAGTGCAGTGCAAAGACTTCTAAATGGCCCCACATGCAGAGAGCTAGCTCATGTGCCTCATAACTTAGCACAAGTCATGTGCATTTATATCATCTCTCCTTACTCCTTTCGTGAACCCTCCTCACCTACCGTGGCCAAACAAAATACTTAGCCTACTGCTCTCTGTGCAGTCCATGCTAAAGCTTTCCAGGTGCCAGTTAAAATTTCTCCTTTGACTGTTTCTATCCTAAAGCCACCAGCTAGTCTTTGCTGGTTTAAAATATCTAATATTGAAATGTAACGTGTGCCAATGCAGAATGAAATTATGTATGTAACAACTGAAATTCTAGGGTTGAGATGTTATAATGATGAATATAGTATAGGAGCCTTCATAGAATAGAATAATCAGAATTGAATTGCTCAGTCTGAATTTCGATAGAATCTTGGGTCTGTGAAGCCTTCAGTAGTGAAAAGCAACATCTGATTTCAATTATCAGATTTTAGCTAACTTTCCTAAGCTACGGTTTTTTTAACTGTAYAATGCCAAATGTAAGAAATAGTTTAATAAAAAAATAAAAAGGAAAAAAAAAGGAATCATAGAGCTATCATTCTAAGAAAAAGCATAAAATGAGATTACAGTTCATACAAATTTATGGAGACTATGATACAAAGTTTACTACTCTTTCATATGTATATATTTGTGTTAGAATTTTGTAAGAGTAGCAGATACAGAACCAGCAGATGAGGGTTGAGAATTTCCAAGAAATTGTACTTTAAACCAAATGTCACACCACATCTGGCAGAATTTTATTGTATCTGGAGCACATAACAGTTCCTTCTGTGACTCTCTAACATTCCTTCCATTTTGTTTTCAAGGCTGTTTTAAGATGAAGTCTCATATAAAATTAAGAGATGCATTTTTTTCTTATTTCTTAAGAAACAGTCCAAAAGTCTAGAGGAGTTCATTAGTGATAATAATAGATGTCTATAAATATCTGTCATTTATCAGTTACTGACTGTCAAGTAATAATAATAAAATAGRTGTTGTTAGGGAAAAATCACTTTTTCACTGGGCTGTTAAATATCTGTTATTACTCATCTTAAGAGTACAAAATATCAAATGAAGGACACCCAAGCTGTGATAGCTTATGAAATTTAGAGAGAAACTTCTTTCTCTTGCAGAGYTTTAGTGTGAAAGTAGAGTACTGTTTTGTTTTCCTTGTAAATTATACTTGATCTAAAGGTTTTGAATAGATTCCAGTAGCATCTGAAATGTCGGCATCTGCTCTGACATAAAACTTTTGAGGATCTCCCATCAATAATACATATATACAGATATTTTATGATATTCACTGAATGGAGTGTTTTTTGCTTCTAAGTGCMTTCTCTTTCCAAATTTCACATGTACTCTATATTTGAAAGCTGGAACAAATTCTGTCTACAAATGACTCAACTTCAAAATGTTTTGTTTGCACTGCAGAATATGATACACTCTCCACTGGGAAGCTGCGAGCCTGGCAGACTTAGCTGGTTTTCCCACTGACTTACTGAGTGTTATGCAAGCATTGCTATCCCATGACTTGAACAGCTCCTGCTACTTTTACCTTACATATTGAAAGACAGTGCTTTAAAATAGCCTGTAAATAATAAGGTCCTTCATGCAAGTTGAGACATTATTCCATTAAGACAGTGATACAAAGATACAAAGAATAAGTACAACTACACTGTCTTTAAGTATGTTAAATACCTTTATTATTTTTAAATAGAATATCCCTTTCTCTTGAAAATCTTTAAATATGCAGTATGTCATTTAAGACCATGGTTTGGCTTTTGAATTTGCTATGATCTGCAAAATACTTTCTTGAGGAGAAGGTGGATTACCCAGTAGTAAAATGAACTTTTATTCTGTGGGTAGATAGAGATGGAGAGGATTAATTTGGAAATAAAATATATTTTGAGTCTCAGGCTATTATCATACAGGCACATATACACATTATAAATCTCTCAGTCATGAGAGATGAATACTATCCAGAGGAAAAAGAAAAACAAAAAATAAACCTTTAAAGAAAGAAACAATACTAAATTAATAAAAACAATTGTTATCTTAGTCATTCAGGTGGAATAAGGAGGATGTGCATTAAGACATGTGGAGTGTGTTAGAATGGCAGAAATACTTCTTCCAGATAAAAGGCAAGTCATATTAAAATTTCATGAAAATTTGCTGATTATTTAACCAAGAAAAATTGCAAGGGAGTTCTACACAGTGAAATGAGTCATCTTATCTCCTGTTTGCATGCAAGTAGAGCTGACATATTTCGCTGAAATAGAACGAGAATTTCTGACCTCTTCTAAAAAGAAATGCAAACAAAAGACAGCATGATGGAGTCTGGAGGAAAAGAGGCTGGTCTCTGTTTCTCCAGGAGTACRTTAAAGAAAACAAATGTATTATAATTAAGATTTGTACTGAAAAAGGAAGAGGTTTTTTAAGTCAATTGCACTGCATTAGAAAATGTAAAGAGGCAATAGATTTTTGTTTGTTTCATTAGATAATTTTGTAAACAAACTATATGGTATCAGGTCTGCAATCCATTTAACTGACATCATTACAGCTGGCCAGCCTGTCATAGTGCCTTACTGCTAAAGCGAAAAACAGTTACAGTTTTCAAGCTCCCACTTCTGTAAACATTTCCTGTTCCACTGAGTTATTTTTGGAGTTTTAATGTGCAGTGATCCCAAAGAAGTGGTGCCAATGAGTAGAGTACAAAAAGCAGCGTTGAAAATCACTTACTTTAGTTTAGTAGAATGTTGTATATTAGATGGCAAAGTGCCTTTCAATGTGCCTATGCATAGGTTTTCCTGACATTATTAAATTTATTAAATTTTTGTTCTTTTGTGCTTGATGGGCACTAAATATGGCCTCACAGTTCAGAAGGATAACAAATCAAAGCATCCATCAGAGTTTAAATCAAGACTTAGAGTGAAGGCCTCAAGAGCAGAACTTAAGTTACAGTTCCTTAATGGAYAGTTTCCAAACTCTGTCTGCAAGGGATGCATTGTGTTTTACCTTTATTTCCCTCTCCTTCTAAGTTACGGATTTCTAGGCTTTAAAAATTAGAATAGTTTAAAAGTCAAAATAAACACTGCAAAAGTTAAAACTAAGGAAACATCGAAGTGACCAAGATCTGTACAAATGGATGAAAAGGACAATAATCTGCTGCAAAYGAAATTTTAGAATGTAGAAAAGGAGTGGGTCATGGGATAGCATCTGTGGGATACAGGGATGTTTCCAGGATGACAGTGGCACTTTATTAATGGTAGTGCTGGAGTATGAAAATGTAAATACATTGCAAGAATATGTAACACATTTGAGTGTAATAGAGGTTTTTGTTCTTTCCAGCATTTATGCGTAAGTGTGTAAGAAGTCTGCCACACATGTTGGCTTAGGAACTAAATACTAGAGTATGAAAACACTCAAGTGATTTTGGCTTCTGAGAGCTTACAGATCCTTTCTGAAAATGGGATTTGGACCTGTTCTTAAATCACATAGACTATTTATTCAGTGTTTGAGTTTTTAGTTCTTTAGCTCAGCCCATGATCACTCTTACTGTTTGTGTTGAATGGCCTGAGTTGCATTCTTCATGCAAACCCACAATGGGTGGCCATAGTAAGCTGGCAGTCCAAGAGGGTCCATCAATAACAAATAGCTCTTAAACAGCATATATCAGGGGTGGTCCAAGAGTTTCCTGGGAGGAACAGTTCAAGAAGAAACTGTGGCTAAAATGCACTCTGTGTTTATAGATATAGTCTCAGTTTATTTCTGCTTAGCATGGCTAACCTTGTGACAGCCAGTCCACTGGGAAGGAAATAGACATTGCAGAAAGAGRGGATTATGTGTACTTAATGTCTCCATATGAAATGGTCTCCTAGGTCACAGACTCATTTTAGGGCATACTTTGGTTAAYTAGTGTTTTATGTTATTTTGGTGTAGAAAATCAAAGTTTACAACTATGAATTTGTAACTACAGAGGCAAGTATAGTTTCTGGATTGTGGTGAAGCACTGAAAGATCAGAATATCTGATTGTACCACTTTTAATATCTCTAAGAATAGGTAAATTCTTTGTGTTAAATAATATTGAGAAAAAATGATACAGTTTTGCTTTGTAATACTGTATACAGTTGCACCCTTGTCCTGCTCTGTTGCCAAACCACAGCATTTTTCCAGACCTTGAGGTTGAGAGGAATTTGTGTGCCAAACTGCTGTAGGGAGACTGTGATTTGAGTTATGTTTTCTTACGATGGGAGTGAAAAACTTTGATTACCTTACTGCTAAAGCAGACTTTCTTTTTGTTGATGGTTGCATAAGAATGACACTACCTCCATTCATAGTCCACTGCCATTTATGTAAAATATCGGTGGTGCTGTTGCCAATGGTTTCAATGCCTTCCATGCTTTCCTCACGTGTCAGTATATTTATCCATTCTTAGTGGTTTACATTAACATATTTATGTTGGAGATGATAAACTCTGTGAAATTTAGCAATGACAAAGCAGTAGACTAGCAGCCATTTCTTTCCCTTTCCAGTCAACTGGGTGATATATATTTATTCTGCATTAAATGTAGTCTCATGTCTGTCTTTTTATAAAATGCCAACACTACAATAACAAAAAACATTAAGTTAAGTGAATCAAAATAAAGAAAAAACCAGAAAATATGTTGCTGTAGACGGCTATTAGAGTTGAATCATGGGGCTTTTGCAAATTTTAAAATGTCCATTGTTTATTAATTTCTGAAATTTTTGCCTTTTGGACAAATTATTAACACCTGTTTTTCTTCTCAAGTCTTAAGAAAAACTGTTAGATATTTTTAAATAGAAAAYAACAAAAAGACTTCTTTGCTCTTTTTGTGTACTTGTTTTTGTCTGTCTTGAAAAATATGTGTACTTCAGCAGCATGGAATAGAAGCTAAAATCGTAGCAGAAATATAGCCAGGACTTTCACTGGTCTATGACAAATCTTTACTTTCTACTGCACCATGATGCATACATACCTGAAAATTGSTGTAAGTCTGCATTTACTACTTAACTTTGTGGAAAAAAAAAAGGATCATCAAAAAAGAAAGAAAAAGCTACGCTTTCTGAATTACTGTTGGTTAATTCAGGCATGTAAAGTAGCCTTACAGCTGGTTAGGAATGGGTTGTTGGTAACTTTTTATCAGTCATGCAAACATGAAGGCCAGTCTGATATTTAGCTATTGAAAAATGTAGCATTTCTCAGTTTATTCTAATTTCCTACTTTTCTGATGTATAGAAGTAGAAATTGACTAGTAAAGTCTTTCTTTTTACTATGAATTAGAAACATAGTATTTTGTTTTGTTTTGTTTTTACAATTTTGTACCTAATGTGTATTAGGCTACAAAAAAGCTAAAAAATTAGTCTTTCTTCCAAGTCCAAATTAAGCAGCTATCCCAATATTGATTTTGCAAGTACAGGACAAAGTTTTACCATGTGGTTGTGAAGTTACTTCAACTTTGCTTGATGAAGAATCTAGAAATTTGACTCTTGGTTTCATTTGATCCAGAAATTCCTAATGTGAAACTTAAACCAGCTGTTGCCTTACTGATGGCTGATATCTTGGATGGCATGATTATTGCTCTTTACAGAAGTCTTTATGAAAAAGTAAGCAATCCCTTTTGATTTTTAAATTCACATCACTGTTGTTTGGTATAAGAATAAGATTTTCTATATGCACACATAATCATAGAAGTCATTTGAAAATCTAGTACTTATCATCTTATTCAGAGGAAATCTTCAGGGGTAATTAATACTGCCAAATCCTACAGGTGTTGAAGCATGTTTAGTGCTTATATGTCATTTTGGTATTTCTGTTCAGCGAAAATATCTATCTCTGACTGAAAACAGTGAAAGTRGGGATGCAGTCTTGCAAACCGGAATGCTATACAGGAGGCATATTACTAGTATGGGGAAACAAAGCTGTTATATAGCTTCTTAATGGTGCAGTTCTATCCCAGTTCCTGAAAGTAGTGTTCTGATTTATGGTAAAATCAGTCTAATAGATTCAAACAAGATAATTAATACAGTAGTTGTTTCCTATACCTTTAAGTATTTGTGGCACTACAGCCTACATGGTTGTGATGTTCTGATTGAAGAGGTTTATTTATTCATGCTTTTTAAGAAATAGTAGTATTTTAAAACTGTTAGTTAATTCTTTGGCTAAGATCAAAGCCTTTTTCTTTGATGGGTAACAGCAGAGAAATCTTTAAGGGGACTGCAGAAAATATCAGCGTATTAGTGATCTATTTTTGCTTTTACATATATTTCAACATTTCTTGATGAGTAGCTAATTTAGACAGTAATCCTTTCCTGTCAATACAGCTGAATAAATGTTTTTTCACAGCTAGATCCTGCATATGATCTGATACCATGCTGAGAAGGAAAGGCCAGGGATAATTCAATCTTGCAGAAATCTTGGCAGCACTTTATGATTTCCATGGGACTTTAGCTAAGCTGCTTCCTGTAACCATTGTAGTTTCAAATAGGCATTGATTGTTTGGTGGCTCTGCTGGACAATACATATGCTGATAGCATTGAACTGAGTACTTCTTTGGAAAGCACTGGTGATGCATCATTTTTGGTTTAATTTGGTAAATCACTGCAAATGCTTTCAAATGTGATTTGGAAAGAAAACATGTATTGTTTTAGTTACCAGTACAGCTCCTGATCACAAGTGTCCATATAAAAAATTGGCTTAATATTAATCCTTTGTCTGTGATACTGAGGTTGCAAGTTTTAAGTGCTTCAAGCACTGCTCAAAAGGTCAAGATGTCAGTATGCAAGAAGCATCTCTTCAGTCTGTTAGTGAATTTTGAAGAGAAATCATGATGACAAGCTTTTCACAAAATGAAGTATCTGCAGAACCCCTCATGTATCTTTATCTCCTATTAATGAACTGTGGATGCTGAGGAAGAATGAAGAATAGTAGCTTGATGTTACTGACAACCTATACCTTTGTTCTTTGCCTTATATCAGGTGGCAGGAGAAGATCAATCACAAAATTATTTGCAACAAAACCTAGCTGTTCTATCTGTTTCAGTTTTACTGACCTCCTCTATAAATTACCGTGTTCTTAAGAATTCATTAGAGATCAATATTGCATGCTTGTCAACAGCTTTGAAAGTGCAGTAAGACCGTCAAAAAGACATTGAACCTCTAGGCTTCTATGTAGTATTTGTTCTGTGAAAAAACTGTCCTTTGGAGCCTGTGCGGGTGACAACTGCCTGGGAGTGGAGAGAAATGGGAAGGAAGTATGTTGGTAAGAGTGCACTGAGTGTAGGTAAAGAAACACTAGCAAGGGAAAGAAAAAAAAAGGAAAAAGAGGACAGAATTATCTATTTTGACTGAATTCCAGACACGTATTCCGGAATTAGTTCATAGGGGTCAGCATTAGGGCGTTTCTTAAATCTCTGAGAGAGGCTGTAACAAAATAAGAGCATAATGGTATTTTTAAAGAAGTGATGATTTCACGATTCTCCATTATGTGTCTTCTTGATTCAGAAACTTTCCTGCCACAGCATGTAGTTAAATAAAATTCAGAAGTTGCTTACCCTGCCTCCTTATAGATTGTCTTTGTGCTATAGAGGGATTCTACAGTTAATATGTGGGCAACTACATAGTGATTATTGGAATTTCACATCGAACAGGCATTCAGTATGCCCAAAGCTAAATATTCCAAGTTCCAAAGAAACTTAATCTATGTTTTACGTTAGCAATTTGTGTTGAATGCCCATGTTAGGATATTTACCGGAGACTGCAACGCATATTATTACAGCTGATGTAATTTGGTCAAAAATTGAAAGGTTATATAACAAATAATAATATAGCAATAGATCAATTGTTTTGAAACTAGTAAATCTTTTCGATTTAAAAAATTGTAATCATTAAAGAAAAATAGCTGTCTGTATCTATGTATTTTTCAATCTTCCACTTTTATGTTTAGCATGAGATGATGCTGATGTCATGTTCCTCCAAGTCTTCCTTATGCTGTTTACCATAAACATACAAGAATTTCTTTAAACTTGTCTGTCTTTAAATCTCCACGGACTCCTTAGCTGTGCTGTGAAAGAACTTTATAAAGCATTGACATTTTCTATTAATAACCTGTAAGAATTAGTTCTCTGGAACATTAATGTTTCATTAATTAATATACCTTACATTTATGTATTCTCTTATTTTATATTGCCGCACACAGTAAACCGCAAAAAATATTACAATTATCTTAATAATCTTTTGGGGAGTAATTTTATTTAGCATCCAAATATCATATCATCTTTTTGATTTCCCCACCATAGCTATTAATACAGTTTTGAATCAATTAAATTAATTTCTGTCTGTGAATGCCAAAATACATCTGTGAAGTGCTACTGAACACTCTGCAACATTTTACAGTATTTACTCTCTTAAATAGAAGGGCAATCTCATCAACTATTTATTGTAAAGATGTCTGAGGGAGATGAGTTATGTTCCCATGTAAGCAAGATATTGGAAGCTTAATATAGAAATAAACTTTGCAAATTTTCACTTTTTTTTTCAATGTAGAGAAAATTTTATCAGTGGAAACATTCATTCCAAAGTTAAAGATGATGCTGATATCATGTTCCTCCAAGTAAATGTCCAAAGGAGGAGGTTYTACATTTTTCTATGGTCTCTGAAGGTGAAGGACTGCCACAAGTGCCATGTGAGATTCATTGAACTCTTTTTACCATTTCATCACAATCCAGAGAATATTAGAAGCTGAGGCATTACCTCCTTCTAGAGCATGCTTTCCCCATCATCTAAGTGAACCAAAACATTGCCAGCTCTGTTGAAGGCAGCTAGATAGATGAAAGCAAACAAGGACAGCATGCTTATTCTCCGTTGTGGCTAGGAGCAGAATGGTAGAGGGCTGTTGGGGATAATTTCAATGAAATTCAAATGCAAAAGGTACATTGGGGAAAAAAAAAAACACCCTGCAAACAGCACATTCTTTGTATTAAGTAAATAAGAGACGATCAGCAGTTGGAGAAATAGCTTTGGACAACAGCAGACCTTTTATGGACAGAGAAACCAAGGAATGTTTACACTGGATGGAGGAAGAGCCTGATAGTAATAATTAATAAGTTAATAAGTAATGGAGAAAACAAAAGAAATAAAATGTTGAGATGAGTGGTTTGAGAGGGCAGGTGGGATAAGAGTAGGACAGCACAACAGATAGGGAAGAAAGTTTTGGAAAAGGAAGATAAGTGAGTTGGAAAATACTGTGGAGAAAAAAAGAGGGTAAGAAAGAAACAATTGGGGTTACAGACATGAAATTTTGTGTTGGAAAAGTGGCTAATTTAGCTAAGTGGCATTATTTAGCTAATGTAATGACCATTCCAAAAGCAGGGAAATAAAATTCTCAAAATGTTTATTGAAACTTATGGTGACAGTTCTCACAGTTAAAGTTGTTCTGCTCATTGTTTCTTGTACAGTTAGTTGGGTTTTGGTGAGGTTGAGGCTCCTGGATCCACATATGTACTGAACAAAATCTATCTGTCAGTAGGGCAGGGCTTTGCTGAGTTTTGCTATTGCAATTCCTAGTAATTAGTATTTGATCTTCAGTAGAATTTGTCTTGAAGATCTATCCTTACAACAATAGAAGAAATAACCTTGCAAAGGTTCTCTGTTTAATCTTCATTGGTATTGCGTATCATTATGTGAAGTGTAAAGTGTTGTGAAACTTTAGGTTTTTGAAGAAGAGGATGGAGTAGAGACTTCTTAAAAGTCCTTAACTATAGAAGATTAGCCTATCAATTGTAATATGCAAGAGTTTATGAGTATCTTAAAAAACTTGCTTTCTTGGCTGTGTAGGTCAGTATAATATTCCTTGTGGGTTAAACTTTACAGGAATGATGGCAACTTTAGGATATGTTGTTCCAAAATGATCCATCAATGTAAAAATACAAACCAAGGGAAAGGATCTGCTTTATGGATTACTAAGTAATATTAGGTTATGTCATTAATAAATGTATGGATGATTAAATGTCAAAATAATTAAACTTTATGTTCTTCCATATGTAATACTGGATTCACAGAAGGCTGTTTGCACTGCCCTACTCTAAACTTGTATATGGAATATATTATTGATATGGTTGCCTATGTTTATCCACAAGGTACCTTTGGGATGGTTAAGTGTTTCCATTTGCAAAATTTTTTGTTACTGAAGGAAATATATCAACTAAGTAAATACTTTATAAACTTTGCCTCTGTTTCTACTCTGTGTGTGAAAAGAAGGAGAAAGCTTAGGTAGGAAAAAAATACAGAGCAAAGATCTATCAGATCATAGGTTGTTGTTTCGAATATCTGGAAATATTTATAGTTCCAAGAGTGATTTGACTTACAAAGTATTCTTAAACTAAAGTATTGAGAGCTCAGCAGAACAGAGTACTAAATCATATAAACAATCATATAAAATTAAACTCACTAAATGCAACAAAAAAGAAATGTATGTAGAACAGAATCTGGAAGCAAGGAAAGAAACAAACAACTATTGACTTTACCCACAATTTCATTGTTTTAAACAAAGCTTTAAAGTGCAAGAAAGGGGATAGCTGATATAAAAGCAAAAGGTAAAAAGTTTCTAAAATAAGTAAGAGTAACGAAAAAAATATAAAGAGAAATAAAAAGAAAGGCATCTGAGGTGGATAAAGAAAAGATATGCCTTGCACTTGCAAGACAATGTCATTAGGAATTGAATACAGTTCACCATGGATAATAACAAATAAACGCAAACTGAGTTTTGTTCTACTAGCCATATGGGAAAAATCTTGTTTTTCAACTGTGGATTCTCAATTTATTATTTACATGTCAAAAGCATAGGATTATCTAGATTACTGTGCAGAAGGATAGACTAAAAGTAATAGCAGTGTTAAATATACTATTGTAAGTGGATCCAATTTTTCTGATTTATAACTTAAAAATGGAATTTTAAATCCCAGAGTTCTGTGAAGGAAATTGTCTTAATAACTCTATTCATTTAAAAAGAAATAGCATCTAATTAATTTACACTAGAGCCRTGTTCTAGTAAGTGTTCACATTTCAGAGAAAAATGGAAAATAGGTTAATAAATTACATAAGGAATTTCAGTCCTTTAAATGCTAAATATCCTAGCAGGACTGAAAAATCTGGCTTTGAGAAATTTTTGTCCAATGTTTATAACAGATCTGCAGTACTATTTTACTTGGCCGTGGAGTCTGCTTTTCAGGCCAAGAATTTAGGATTTGATAGGCATAAAMAGGGCATTCTACAATATGCATGATGAAAAATCTTTATATTTGGAGAGGGTATCTACTTCAGAATACCTATCTTTGTTTAAAGATGATTGTAGTTGTACATAATTGAGGATGCTTTCGTGCTCTAAGTGCAGGATCAAAACTGTAGATCTTGCTTTGACAGATGTTACTGGAAATAGCCATGTGTTTGGAGCAGTAATGTGTCCAGAGGTTGTCATAGAATACGACACATAGTAACAATGCCTACTARAGTAGTACCTAGAGTCCCAGCCATGATGTTATATAATGTGGGGACCCATACACAAAATTAGACATTTTTTTCTGGAAAGTTCTTTTTGAAAAGGTATGTGTACAATAGACTATTTTCCTGAACTTCTTCAAGAAAATGTCAAATCTTAAAAGTGTGAAGAAAGATTCCTGCAAGTGATTTTTCTGAATAAATACTCCACACTGGTACAATGTGAGCACTTTACATAAGTTTTTTTGTGCTTTTAGAGATCTGCTGATGTGCTTGATTAAAGGCTTAAGGATAAAATTAAAATCTGACCTGCAAACTTTTGCAGCAAATCAGACCACACACTTCTATACTCTGCAGTACCGTAGAACAAAATCTGCCATTGTTTATAAAATCTTAAGATCTTAAAAATCTTAAGCGTAGAACATATACCCACTCTCTTCTCAGCTATTTAATGGAGGTAAGGCTATTCTACCTTAGCATTTTATATATATATTTCTGAGAGTTCTTCTTTTAGATTTTTTTTTTTTTTAAATTCCTTGTGTTAACATTTTAGTGGTGTGGGGGGTTTTTGTGTTTTGTTTCTGTTTTTAATAAATGTTCTCTTACTGGTTGCTTCTGTATGACCACCTAGACAACTCAGTGAGGTTCACACATACTTTGCTTTTGGGTGCCTGATTCCACTCTTGGATGGCCTTGTCCCTTGTCTGTGTTTTTAAAGGAAGAACACATGTAGCTAGACATTTGGGTGTTGAAACCCTGCATTAGGCAGAAGCATTAGGAAAAACTCTTGGCATTCTCTCTACTGTCCATGTCTCAGCAGGAACTGATCTTCGCTTTTTGGTTCTCCTTTAGTTACAGAGAGAAAAATAAGGATGTTTATGGTAGAAAAGTTGGTTACAGATTTCAAAGATTGTTGGTGGTCCAGGCTTTGTTAAGAACATTCTCACGCCAGTGTACTTCAAGATTTCGGGAAGCACATGATAACTTAGACTAGAAACTCTATGTTAATGTGAATCATTCAGGGAAGTCTAGAAGAAAGAGAAAGTACCTTTCCTTGAAAAAGCCTGTGTCTGCAAGGGCCTCAGGCTCTACGACTGGCCTGATGCCAGGAGCATTTGCTGCCAGCCGGGGTCTGGCCCTGTAATCAACACTGAACTGTTTTCTTCTGAGCAGCCCAATATTTTCCCAGTTTCCCTCTGTTACTAGCTCAATAACAGTAGTAGTAAGACCACCGATTAGAAAACGCCAGCTTCTTTTGCTCTAGAGAAAATATGGGGATCTCTGTTGTATATATCTTTGTCTGAGGTCCGAACGTTTCCTGTTTGTTTCCACTTTTTCAAACTCTTTTCCTCTAGTACTGTGACTATACAGGAAAGCAAGGCAGCACGTGACAAAAAACTTTCTGCACGTGCATGGTGGAGAGAACTCTTGATTTCCAGAGCTGCTCTGTTTACCAATGCAGTCTTTAACTTAGCTCAGGTGACAGACTTGGCTTAAAATAGAGCTTTCACTGAAACTTTATAAATTCACCCCCAGACTACATGATTATTATGTGGCTCTGAGGTTAAAGCAAGTTTACTCAGGCCTTAATAGCAAAAACAAACAAACAAACAAACAAACAAACAAACAAAACCCACAACTTTGTATATATGTAGTGAAATGGACTAGAATTCTAGTGTTGAATGTAATCAGATCCCTTTTACTCCTAGAAGACCCTTTCCTGGATATTAGTGTAATTCTTTACTCTTAAGCATGAGGTAAATTGTGTGAAGATTTCCTTACCATCGGTGTCTGCTCTGTATCCCTTTTGTGGAAGAGTATTTCATTTTTTCCTATGCTGACATCCTTAACTTTTTAGGGGTTGGTAACTTCTCGCTTTAGAGACTGTCACAAAATAGGTTGTTAACTTGGTTTGAACCTTTAGGTCTGTTGTCACTTATCTTTCGTAGTCTTTTAATGAAAATGACCTTTTGTTAACCATCATCTTCCCTGGAAGAGTGGAGAGATTTAGGCCCTTCTTTTAAAAGAACAACTGCATATTATTTTGCTTTCCTGATATGATTATTCTGAGGGCTTTTGCTAAGTTCCTCTCTAAAGCAGTGTCAACTGTGGATGTCTGCTATGAAGTACCCACAGATAGCTGTCGGCTACAGATGTAACTCAAGCCARGCAGTCTCCCAAGAAATGCCTGGGATGTTTCTAAGCTAGAGATTTGTATAGTTGCCACTTGAAGATCAACTTAYGCTTTTGTTAGAAATCATGCCATTGCCGTTTTTGAAGTGAATATGTCCTTTTAGTTTCTCTGAATTTGTCTTCAAAATAACCAGTTAGGTTAGGAATGATACTGGGGTAACCCAGAGTGTGAATGTGTGGGAATAAGCACTCCAAAAAAAGAGAATATTTCCTTAAAGATATTAGGGATTCAGCAAGAAGCAYTGTGCGTATTCACAGCCCCATTCCTTCCATTTGGTTTGAAGCCCTTTTTCAAAGGGACGGTTAGGGTTTGTAACTGGAAAGGTGAGTCACTCTTTGCCCCTGTTATGTCATGTTCAGGCAGCAGGCCAGGGAACAGTGGGAGCAGGAGCAGTTTGGATATTCCTAGTACTGAAAATGTCAGTCTAAAACGCTGGCCTGCGTGCGCATACATACACTGTGAATGTTGGTGCAGAAAACTCCCCTTTAGAGTTATTGATAAGTGGTCTGCCTTTGTCAATACAGACTGAAGGGCTGATCACACTAAGGGCACATTTATGTAGGTGTGTAGGAAGACTCTAACCTTCCTTTACTCACACCACTCACACTTAAACTGATCTGTGGGGGTCTGGCARGCCACTTTGTGCGAGACAATAAAAGTGTGATAGTCTTAACACTGTGAGATACTCAGTCTCATCAGTCTTGTTAATGCATTTGAAGGTGATGCCAGATTAACATGACTGTGTTGCATGTGAACTCACGCAAATAAATCTGTGTAGCGCTGTACTAAACCATATGGACGTACTGGCTGGATTCTCTGTTGACTCAAGGATAACAATGCCATGGTCCATTTCGCAGYATATGCATCCCCTGAACGTCATGCCTTGAAGTCCTTTGTTTTTGTTTCTGTTATAATATAAATAGCAGCTTTCTCCTTATAAGACTTAGTTTTAAATCTGAGGTTTAAATTTAATGTTTACATTCTACTCTCCCAAAAGTTACTTAATACAAATGTTTTTATATATATATTTGAGGTACAGCACACTGAATGAGCTTGTTACTTGACATGCAACATTTACAGTTCTTATTTGGCTGTACAAATTGTGCACTTAGGAAAAATACCTTTTAAGAAAGCTATTAATCTAATTTCTCTTCTATTTTTCTTTTGTGAGCTAAGAAATTCCAGGAAACTAACTTTGGTTAATCTTCTGTTAGTGTTCTGAGTATTTCATTAGCATATGCTATTTTATTAATCAGTTTATTCAAAACTGCAATGTGGCAGTTTTTCCTGCAGGATGTTTGTCCTTACTTAGTTTTGAAAAGTTAACAGGAATAAGTAAAGATATTATTCATTATGTATATACACCATGTCATTTACTAGCTAGACAGAATCTTTTCCACAGTGCATATTTAGAGGATTATGATAATTTACAGGATTATAGTCAAAGGCATATGTAGGAGGCTGCATACTTGTGAATGAAATGACAGATCATTTAAAATACGATTTTTGCAATTTTTCTTCATTTTCATATAAAGATATTTTATGTGATGTTTATGATAGATTTTATGTGATTTTATGTTAGATAATATTGTATTTATTATATGATATATATTATATCCCCTTATTGCTATGGGATATATAATTCATCATTAGTAAGAATTGTATCAAAATAGGGAGAACAGGCAAAATAATTCAGTTAGTCTGTGGCATCTTAGCTTGAAAAGAACGTGAAAAATGTATATAGTGAACTAAACTGATCATTTATGTTGCCTTTTTGACTTCAGAGGAGTGACGTGGGAAGAATTTAGCCTCCTATTTTAAATAACTGATTTTCCCAAATACAGTATATCAGAAGGATTTTCTTTTAGAAGTGAAATATGACCTATAAAAGCATTTGAGTAGCCCTTGAAAAAAAATAAAATTAAATAAAATTGATAAATGATTCTTGGTCTCAGTGATACTTCTGTAAATGCTTGTATTTGAAGTCCTTGGGCATTGGCCATGAAAGGTGATTCACATTACTCGTTATGATTGTTGATCTAATATCTGGCTAGTGAAAGCTATTTGTTCCTAATACTCTGGCAAGTCACTCAGTTCTTCATGCATCAAGTGCTGGGATCTCCAGCACTGAGTGCACTGCAGTCACATCTGAGGAATGTGTCAACTGGATAGAAGTCTTCTGTTCTGATCATTTTCTTTGTGGGCAGTTTCTAAACTCGGTACACAGTATGCCTTCTCCTCATGTCCCTCTTTCCTCTTCCCCATGAAAATATTCCCTTTCTGAAGTATGTGATTTAAGATATACATGCATTTTAATTTTTCAATGCACTATATTTCTCTTATATATACTGTCCAAAAGGTAGCAAGTCAATGATGAGCTGAGAAACAGCAAAGCCTGTCCTTTTTAAAAACTTAAAACAAAATATTATCCTTATTTCCTTAAATGGCAGCAAACAAAACTGAAACATCTGTTTATGAAGAATGTTCATATTATGAAACAACTCCTTCCACATGTAAAGCCTACTGTTTCCTGGTCAGATTACAATGATGAGGAATCTGGAAATTGCACCTTTAAGTGGATCATTTCGGCCACCAAAAATGTTAAGCTTCCTAATTTAACATAGCTAAAATTAATATTTAAAGTGAAAACCAAAATCACTTCATGCTTTCCATCTATTTGTACTTTCTTTTATGCGGGGAAAAGTGAAGAGTATTCCAGATGTGATGACCTACTCTCAGAAATTGTACAAGGTTACAGACAAAGAGTATGTACACTCTGATCTCATATTTTGCACAGGAACAGAAGCCATATTTATATAAGACTTAGTATGGATTTGATAGATTTAAAATGTGAATTTGCACAAGATTTCTATCACCTTAATCTCTTGTAAGATCTAAATTTCATTAAAACACAAGACTAAAGATTTTTTAAAAAATATTCTACAATTCTGTATTAGATTACCAGGAATATATTAAAAAGTTCAAGAAACAACACTTTCTTAAATAACTTCACCTATATAATGCACTTAAATTGTCCCTCCTTCTTGAGTGGAGTGTCTGAGTGCTACATAGTCTTTTTACTCTTCCTATCTTTACAACACCGGTAGGTGGTAGAGAAGTCTTCTTATCCCTGTTCCAAGATGGATAAATAAGGTTCTGAGAGGCTGATATTTGCCCTTGATCATAAAGGAATCATGCTGCTGCAGCAAACTAAAAGTGGCCTGAAATTTTTGACCAGGAAACCTGACCCCTGAATTGTCCTGGGTATACACAGAAATATGAAAACAAGAATTCAGAGCTATTTCCTAATCTGATTAGTTTAGGGAAAGGTCAAGGGAATTTTTGTCAAGCAGGCTTCCATGGGGATGATTCTGGAGGATGGGACTACATTCTGTTGCCACTGGGRAAAAGATCAATGAGTTCTCCTAGCTCATGCCTTAGCTGGGACAGTTGTCTAACCTGAGCAGTGTGAAAGAGAGTGTGTGCCCACTACAACAGACTGGGAAGCTAGCTTGTCCTCTTAGTATATGGGTGATTGCTAAGGAGTAATCATGACCTGTACCTTGACAGGATAAAGGACATGTAGAAAATATCTGTAAATRAGATGAATCTGTACACCCAAGTACATGATTTTCAAGTTACCTTTGAATGGGCAGTTTGGGCTTTCATCTAACAGTCTAGATTTTCCAGCTAAAATGAATACKCTGCATTCTATTGAAGCCAGACTGAGCCTTTATTGACCTTGGGTAGAATCATAGAACCAGTAAGGTTGGAAGGGACCTCTGGAGACCATCTAGTCCAAMCTCCCTGCTCAGCAGGGTCACCTACRGCATGTTAGACAGGGTTGAATCCAGGCGGGCCTTGAACATCTCCAGAGAAGGAGACTCCACAACCTCTCKGGGCAACCTATGCCAGTGCTCCATCACTCTCACAGGGAAGAAATTCCCCCTCACGRTCAGACAGAACTTCCTGTGCTTCAATTTCTGCCCATTGCCTCTTGTCCTGTCACACRGGGCAACTGAAAAGAGTYTGGTCCCATCCCCTTGACACYCTCCCTTCAGGWACTTGTACACATTGATAAGATCCCCCCTCAGTCTTCTCTTCCCCAGGCTRAAGAGGCCCAGCTCTCRCARMYGTTCCTCGTAGGGCAGGTGCTSCAGYCCTCTGATCRTTCTCCTAGCCCTACACTGGACTCTCTCCAGKAGYKCCRTGTCTCTCTTGKASTGGGRAGCCCAGAAYTGGACACAGTACWCGAGATGAGGCCTCCCCAGGGCTGAGKAGAGGGGCAGGATCACCTCCCTCRACCTGCTGGCAACACTCTTBCCAGTGCAGCCCAGGATACCATTGGCTTTCTTGGCCACAAGRGYRCATTGCTGGCTCATGGTCAACTTSTCATCCATCCACCAGCACTCTCAGGTCCTTCTCTGTAGAGCTGCTCTCCAGCAGGTCAGCCCCCAGCTTGTACTGGTGCCTGGRGTTATTCCTSCCYAGGTGCAGGACYYTGYACTTGCYCTTGTTGAACCTCAGGAGGTTCCTCTCYGCCCAGCTCTCCAGCCTGTCCAGGTCTCTCTGAATGGCAGCACAGCCCTCAGGTGTGTSAGCCACTCCTCCCAGCTTGGTATCATCAGCAAACTTGYTAAGGAGGCACTCTGTCCCYTCRTCCAGGTCRTTGATGAAAAAGTTGAACAGGATGGGACCTTTCGACTGTCTGAACAATCCTCTTCTTAACAAGAGTGATCTACATTTATATATTCACAGATTTTTCTTGTGGTTTGAGGTAGTTTGATGCTCTCTCTATTTTGTCTTTAAAGCTTTGCATGTCAGAATACTTCTTGTAATTGCTGATGTCAATCATGAGAATCGTAAAATACAGTCGTATTTAGAGAATGTTAGAATCACTCTGTGGAATGGTGAAAGTGTTAGGAGTGATCTAAAGATAGGTAGCAAGCATGAATCGAAAAAATGCACAGATCCTGCTTTTTGTAGCTTCCTTCACAGTAAAATTGCATTTTCTACTTTTGAACCAGTGGGTGTCTAAATTTTAGAGGTAGGAGAGCACTCGGATATAGGGGCTGGTAAATGGTTTTTAACATGTAAGATTTCAAATGACAATAGCACAATTGCAAAAATACGGATCTATGGAGATGAGAAAGGCAGAGTCACAGTTACTGTTAATGAGCTACTTGGTCTCTTTCATGTAAAAACTGTTTCATTTTGTCCCTATATAGCAGGAAGATATTTTTTCRTGCGTTGAAGTTTTGAGGTCTCCACTCCCTTTTAACTGCCAGCAAATAGTTACTGTGAAAAAATACATCTGCTTACAGTGGCCTTCAACTGTGTCTAGATCTACTGGGTGAAGTTCTTTCAGGCATAAATGACTATTGTCCTGTTTTGTGCCTGTAGTATCAATACTTAACAGCTTCTTAAAAATATTCTTTCTTGTAGCTTGTGCTTCTGTAACACACAAACTTTATGCCAGTAAAACAAATTGTTTTAGTTACTATATAGGGTTATGAGTGATATTGTCCAAAATTAAAGCAAATCAGGTCAAAAGTTTCCACTTTAACTAGCATGTTGCTTTGAAAATGTTAAATGAAAAGATTTGTAGAGGTTCCTTTATAGAGAAGGTTTAATCATCCTTTTGATATTTGTCTTTTTTTGATATATGATCTCATGATGAAGTGACTATTTTAAATGCAAAGGTAGATTGAGAATGACAAGATTTTTTTTTAAGAAAAATATATATTTTAAGTAAAAATGTTCAGTCACTTGGACACAGAATAATAAAAGAATAAATGTGAGCCTATTAGGTTCTGATAGATACTTTCCTTTTAGGAAAAAAAGAATCCGTGTCTCTGGAGTATCAAGGATAATTGGGAGTATCTAACAGCTGCTTTAAAGGGGACTGCTTGATTATACTTTTTGTGGCTAGGACTGCATGAAATAACTTTTTWAATATATTTTTCTGTGAGCTAATGTCCAGATTTTGAAGTAGGTGGAATTTGTACAGCTCTGAAATTATACACCTGAGTAGAAAACTAGTAAAAAATCTTTTTCATGTTTCCCTCAGTTTTTCTCATTACTGAGTAAAGATACAGGATCTGTGGATAATGACAATGATGTCATGCAAACATTAGCAGCTTTAGAGATTAAGAGAGTCTTTCAAAGAGTGGCTGAGATTACATTTAAGTTGTTTTAAACCCATCATTAAAGAAAATGGTCTGGAAACCATTCCTGATCATTTGTCCAGCCACAGGAGTTCTAAGTGTATTTTGCAGACTTTACAAAAGCACTATTGTAAAAATATATTAAAGTCTTTCGTAAGCTAAAAATGGTTTATTAGACGTTTTGATATGTCTAATGTATATTTTAATTGTTTTGATTTTAACTGTTCTCTTGATTTTTAACTGAATTTTGCTTTAATATACTCAAGAGCCAGATTAAGCTTCGCATCTTTCTTTCTCATATAATAATGATAGAAGCCAATCATGAACTCTGCTTCATTGTATTCTTTTTTGTTGTTCATCATGCAATATCTTCAGATCCCTGCTTCACCATTCTGATAGTCACCTGATCATTTCAAAATTGCCTTCAGTACACTGTCGTTATGCCAAACCCATTATTATAGTGTGCCAAATTTAAAATGGAATAGGTAAGAGATGTGTTCGAATGTGCCTGAAAAATTTAGGAGCCAGATTAGCAGCTGTTTTCTAATTTGTGCAAATTTGTCTGCTCYGCAGAACTTCAGTTGAGGAACTACAAACAAGGGAAAAGCTGCTATGTAGAATTCTCAGTCAAGCCATGAAACTATCAGAATGAACTTGAAACAGTGACCATGGATAAACCTAAAAACTTTCTTCTAGTTTCCAGCTTAATAATCAAATARGTGAGGATATAGAACAGTCTTCTAGTTAAAATAGTAGGGGCAGAAAATGCTTTAATTACAGAATGGATCTTGATAAATATGGAAAAGATCATGCAAATGATTACAATTCTTGATCTAGCATATTCTTTCCCTTCTGTGTCCTAGATCCATTTTATAAAGGTGGTGAAATATTAGTACAGGTTGTTGTCTGGATCTCCTGGAAATGGGTGACACTGAAGAAACTATTATGCACATTACTGCAGCCATGTGCTGCCACGTATACTGGAGGTTCTCTTCCTAGCATTAGTTTCTCTTGTGGAGTATCCGGTCTTGTCAAAGAGCTACCCAAAACACGGTAGTGTCTAGAAGAGCTTGGTGTTTGAATTATATATATGAAGTCAATATTGGATGAAACATTAAGAAGCAAAGGAACTCTCAGTCAAAAGTTATGATAACAAAGCCYGTAAACAGTGATTTCAGGAAAGTGTTTTAGACCATCAATCCTGAATGAAGTTTCCTGCTCACCAGTCCCTGAAGAGCAGAGTAAGACAGTGAATACTGGGGAAGGACAGAAGTTAAGGCATATTCTTATTTCACCATTTCTCCGCTGGCTACTTCCAATGGTTACCTACTCAGCCTCTTGTCTTTTGTGGATTCCATTCTGAGGTGCTCTGTTTTCTCTTTCTGTTTTCTTTTCTTCAAATTCGGCTTTGTAAACTGAGTGCACAGTAGTTAATTTATTGAGAGATTATTCTCTCTTTTTTTCTTGAAGTCAATTCTCCTGAGAACATTATCTCATACTAAGCAACATGGCATGGACAAAGCTTTTGGTGTTTTAAGATTTACTCCTCTTATGGCTTTATATTGCCTGATCATAGGCACATGCAGTGCTTTGATTACTGTATAGACTCCCATAACTGAGATCACTGAAACAGCCTCCAAAAAGCAGGAGTAACAACTTAATAGGTTGTGTGTGTTGTTGTGGTGTGTGTGGGGTGTTTTTAATTGTATACTATGAGCTTCATTGATGTCTGGGCAGGCAGACTGGTAGTACAAGCAGACCAAGACTGTTCACTGTTCCCCTCATGACTGATGGCAACATTGTGTGTCAGAAGTCAACCACAAACTGAAGAGAGGTCAGTAGTAGAATTGTTTAAGGCAGTCTGCCCAGAAGAAGGATTTATGGGTTGTCTTTATAGAGGAGCTTTTGAAACCTTGCTCAGTTTGTATAACTCCTTTTGATCAGTTTAGCTGGTTACTATTATTACTAGCTAACACTACCTTTTCAATCAGATGTCCTCCTTCCTCTGAAGCAAACTATTGATTTTTATTTTTCCTAAAGGACCAATATCTTGTTGGCTCATACCTATCTGTAAGATAACATATACAGGTTTTAAATGACAAACACGAGAAGTCAAACTGCATTAGAACTTGCAAAAAAACCCTCAAAATTAAAACAATAAAATTATATTTTTTGGTAAGTACAAAAAGAAACAAAAAAAATAACTAGGTTGCTATGTTGTGAAGATAACAACATTAAATTATGTAGTATGACCGAAAATCACAGAATTCTGTTGTTCATTCTTCATCAATGATKTACAATCAAAAAATGGGTACAAAAGAAGGATGAGCAGTGGTAATGAGGTGTGGAAATAGAAATTATTGCATCTGCAGTGGAAATAAAATTGAAAGAGCTTAATGTGGTGAGTATGATCCCCTTCAGTTAGGGGGGATTAGAAATCTCCTACTTAAAGTACGGACAGAATTGGCACACAAAAATTAAACAGCCAACTGCCAGGTTTTCTACTAAATCCGTCGATGAGGGATGGCATCATTAGTGAGACATCAAACTTAATTTTTACATTTTTTCCACTCTAAAAGTGCTGCTAAATCATCAAATGAAGCACTRTGGCCAGTTTCGGGGGCTGCTTTCAAGAAATTCTTTACTTGCGTTGAGAAATGTTCTCTCTCATTTGACTCTGATAGACTTCCTGCAAACACTGAGCTTACTAGGGAAAGGCTAACCTGACTTCTTCATGTAAGGAGACCAGAAAACATAGCTGACAACTTGGGAAATAATATGTGTAGGATGATGTTTCACAAAGTACATCATTAATGAGAGTAAAACCACAAAATCAATCCTGTCAATTCTCACACAGAGACAAACACTTTTGCTTCTTTTGCTCTGTATCTGCAGTAACTGCTCCCCAAGCATTGGTGGTGCTCTACTACTTTCTCTCTGCTCCTCCAGGTGAGGTTTTTCAGTGGAGTAGGTGCATCATGGGCAGATGCCCRGATCCAGCCACCATCACAGCATGGGCAAAAGCCAGGCATGACATCTGTTCTCTCTTACCTGCCTCAGTGGGCAGGTAAGATAATGGAGCTYGGGCCACCATCAGACTGTGGAGCTCGGGCCATCATCAGACTGGGTATCCTACCATCTCCTAAAGGGAAGTGAGAGCCCCTCTGTGGGGCCCCATGGATGTGGGGGCTCTGTGAAGTGCCAACCTTGCAGTCCGGAGGAATTAGAAAAGCCCTTGCTGAAAGATGATGTTGTCTGAAAAGATCTGTTTTCTGAAGCTACCTCAGGTCTACATTTCAAACAAGTCAAAATACTTTCATATTCACTGCTAAGGACAGCCCTCAAGAATCCCGGAGCCTGGATGTAAGGGAGAAAGTCTGGAGAAAGGAAGACTTTCCTTTGYTTGAGGAGGATAGGATTAGAGATCTTCTGGGAAAGCTTGATATCCACAAATCCATGGGCCCAGATGGGATGCASCCACGGATACTGAGGGAGCTGGCAGATGTTGTTGCCAGGCTGCTCTCCATCATCTTTGAAAAGTCCTGGAGAACTGGAGAGGTGCCTGAGGACTGGAAGAAAGCCAGTGTCACTCYAGTCTTCTAAAAGGGCAAGAAGGAGGACCCAGGCAACTATAGGCCAGTCAGCCTCACCTCCATCCCTGGAAAGGTGATGGAACAGCTCATTCTGGATGTCATCTCCAGGCATATGGGGGAAAAGAAGGTGATCAGGAATAGCMAGCATGGATTCACCAAGGGGAAATCCTGCTTAACCAATCTGATAGCCTTCTAKGATGGAATGACTGGCTGGGTAGATGAGGGGAGAGCAGTGAACGTTACATACATTGACTTAAGCAAGGCTTTTGATGCTGTCTMCCATAACATCCTCCTAGATAAGCTYGGGAAGTGTGGGTTAAATGRGTGGACARTGAGGTGGATTGAGAACAGACTGAAAGGCAGAGCTCAGATGGTCATCATCAGTGGTGTGGAGTCCAGTTGGAGGCTGTGGCTAGTGGTGTCCCCCAGAGCTCAGTACTGGGTCCCATCCTGTTCAACTTCTTCATCAATGACCTGGACGAAGGGACAGAGTGCCTCCTTAGCAAGTTTGCTGATGATATCAAGCTGGGAGGAGTGGCTGATATACCAGAGGGCTGTGCTGCCATTCAGAAAGACCTGGMSAGGCTGGAGAGCTGGGCAGAGAGGAACCTCCTGAGGTTCAACAAGGGCAAGTGCAGAGTCCTGCACCTAGGGAGGAATAACCCCAGGCACCAGTACAAGCTGGGGGCTGACCTGCTGGAGAGCAGCTCTACAGAGAAGGACCTGAGAGTGCTGGTGGATGGATGASAAGTTGACCATGAGCCAGCAATGYRCYCTTGTGGCCAAGAAAGCCAATGGTATCCTGGGCTGCACTGGRAAGAGTGTTGCCAGCAGGTYGAGGGAGGTGATCCTGCCCCTCTMCTCAGCCCTGGGGAGGCCTCATCTCGWGTACTGYRTCCARTTCTGGGCTYCCCASTMCAAGAGAGACAYGGMRCTMCTGGAGAGAGTCCAGTGTAGGGCTAGGAGAAYGATCAGAGGRCTGSAGCACCTGCCCTACGAGGAAYRKYTGYGAGAGCTGGGCCTSTTYAGCCTGGGGAAGAGAAGACTGAGGGGGGATCTTATCAATGTGTACAAGTWCCTGAAGGGAGRGTGTCAAGGGGATGGGACCARACTCTTTTCAGTTGCCCYGTGTGACAGGACAAGAGGCAATGGGCAGAAATTGAAGCACAGGAAGTTCTGTCTGACCGTGAGGGGGAATTTCTTCCCTGTGAGAGTGATGGAGCACTGGCATAGGTTGCCCCGAGAGGTTGTGGAGTCTCCTTCTCTGGAGATGTTCAAGGCCCGCCTGGATTCAACCCTGTCTAACATGCTGTAGGTGACCCTGCTGAGCAGGGAGTTTGGACTAGATGGTCTCCAGAGGTCCCTTCCAACCTTACTG
>NW_028186568.1:4541486-4569857 GCF_003343005.1 Rhea americana
GACAGAGTGCCTCCTTAGCAAGTTTGCTGATGATATCAAGCTGGGAGGAGTGGCTGATATACCAGAGGGCTGTGCTGCCATTCAGAAAGACCTGGCCAGGCTGGAGAGCTGGGCAGAGAGGAACCTCCTGAGGTTCAACAAGGGCAAGTGCAGAGTCCTGCACCTAGGGAGGAATAACTCCAGGCACCAGTACAAGCTGGGGGCTGACCTGCTGGAGAGCAGCTCTACAGAGAAGGACCTGAGAGTGCTGGTGGATGGATGAGAAGTTGACCATGAGCCAGCAATGCACTCTTGTGGCCAAGAAAGCCAATGGTATCCTGGGCTGCACTGGGAAGAGTGTTGCCAGCAGGTTGAGGGAGGTGATCCTGCCCCTCTCCTCAGCCCTGGGGAGGCCTCATCTCGTGTACTGTGTCCAGTTCTGGGCTCCCCAGTCCAAGAGAGACATGGAGCTACTGGAGAGAGTCCAGTGTAGGGCTAGGAGAATGATCAGAGGACTGGAGCACCTGCCCTACGAGGAACAGCTGTGAGAGCTGGGCCTCTTTAGCCTGGGGAAGAGAAGACTGAGGGGGGATCTTATCAATGTGTACAAGTACCTGAAGGGAGGGTGTCAAGGGGATGGGACCAGACTCTTTTCAGTTGCCCTGTGTGACAGGACAAGAGGCAATGGGCAGAAATTGAAGCACAGGAAGTTCTGTCTGACCGTGAGGGGGAATTTCTTCCCTGTGAGAGTGATGGAGCACTGGCATAGGTTGCCCCGAGAGGTTGTGGAGTCTCCTTCTCTGGAGATCTTCAAGGCCCGCCTGGATGCAACCCTGTCTAACATGCTGTAGGTGACCCTGCTGAGCAGGGAGTTTGGACTAGATGGTCTCCAGAGGTCCCTTCCAACCTTACTGATTCTATGATTCTATGATCTTTCTTTGATAGTGAATGGTATATATATAAATACATTATCTAATGTTACCATTGGATTTCTGTACTTCTGTAGTCTTACAAGGCAGTTGGAAGAACTGATTAAGTGGCTTACATGTATGTACTGTACGTTAAAGATATTAATTACTGGAAAAACARCTGGATTTTTTCCTTTTTTGTACTAAAGGATGAAATCCCTGRCTTAGATAGGTGGGCCTATTTAGAATTTTAAATAAGGATGAAAGCTTTTGAAAGCAGTAATCGTCTGCCTGAACTTTAGATGTGAGTATGGATTAAATATAAATGATTCACTGCTGTTTAATTTTTTTTTTTTCAAATTTAAATATGTTGGTCATTATTTATTACCTTCCATCCCTCTTCTCTGTCTCCTAAACCAGAAAAAGATTAAACAATTTTTTTTTTCCACTTTTCCAGTCTGTGTCCCTCCTGAGTCTTCCATGGCCAGATTGCATGTCTGTAGTTTTTTATTTTAATTGTATGGAACCTGAGACATGCARTAAGAAATCTGCCATGATCGTCTGTGGAACAAATGTACAGCAAGGAAGTAAAACTATTACTGTTTTGTCAGACTCTGTTATGATCATGTGACATCCATTTCAAATGTTATTCACAAAAAAGAAAATACTGAATATTTGCACTCCAGCAATCCCKATCCACTCTAGATTTCTTCATTATTATTTTCCTCTAGACCTTAATAAGTTGAAGAAAATTTGCCAGAATAATATTTTTTCATTCTTGTAGATGAACTACATGATATATCAATATGATTTCAATTCAAAATTTAAAAGCTGAGATGTGCCTTTGAAAGGACTAGATAATACTGATGGAGGACTGCTCTAAGAATTTCTCTCTAGTGTATTTACACTCTTCCATCACTTTGCCTTGCAGTCATACTGGTGACAAATCAAAAATGTGTATTTTATACTGAAAATTATTTAACATTAAAATCTGTGATCACAAAGCACGGAAGATTCCTGTTACAACCTAAGTTACATCTCTCAACATGTAAATACCTTTGGTATAGGAGAAATGTGATATTTTCTTGCTATAAAAGATGCAGTCTGCAGAGAAGTTTCCTTTCATTCACAAAACATATCCAGTAATAAATTGCACTTCCCTTCACTGTTTTCTTTCAGTGCCTTGATCCTGTCCTGAGTGTATCATTTCTGGCAGAGAAAAGTGTAGTTCACACTCCATAATCTTGCATCTATTTCCTCAGTATTGCCATTTGTGATTTTACTTTACACAGTACAAACACTTTCCTATTAGCAGTCAGCCACCCACTTTGGAGTGAGTAGTATACTGTGTTCGATAAGCACTAGCCTGAGCTGGAATTAGTGGCTTTGAAGTGTCAGACTCCATGTGCTCTTCGAGTGGTCCCCCGAGGTGTCAGACCACCAGGCTGGAGTGCCTTTTGAAGCRCAGCTTTGCACTGGAACCAAGTTCAATAAAGAAAAGTTTGTATGAAAAAACAGTTGCGCTTAAGTCCTGTTCTAAATTCACTTTTCATTGCTAAGACGTTCAGTGGTTTTAAAGCAACTGTTCTTTTACACTCTAACTTTCTGCTTGATCTTGCTGTGAAATCAACAGGAAAAATGATAATAATATTTGACTTAGCTGTTTTTATGCAAACAGGCATTCAAAAGTAGAAAGTTTGGAGAAAGAACATCTGCAGTCAGCAAATCTCACACAAAAGAAAGGGAGGGGAGGAACTTTAAGTTCATAATACAAATTTTACATGAGGCATGCTCCCAATAGTTMTTCTGTCAAATAGCACTTCATATATGAGAGTGATTAGAACATAAATATTATGGTTATTGAACCATTTCCCAATTTTCCCTCTGCTCATCCCATGCTTTTATTAAGTCTGACTTATTTTTATTTTTAGGTTTCTTTTTTTTTTTTATGTTGTCTTCTTTCATTTGGATTTTAGCAGCTGGGATTTGATGTACTGATATATATTTGTTACGTAAGGAACTTTTACTGCTACTTTGTCCCTGTGCTTTGCTCACATCATGATTTATTGCCAACATGGCATGCTTTCTAGTATGCTAATGTTTTATATGGTCTATTAAAAGAAAAACAGCATTTGGGAGCCTATGTAAGCTGTCGTTAATAGCATAGTAGCAAGCAGCAAAACTAGATTTTTTGATAACTCTAAATTAGTATATTGTTCCATTTACTGGCTCTTTTACATGAGGATCTGATCCAATACCCATTGATGTTAGTGGAAGGTCTCTCACTGACCTAAACAAGTGTTGGCTCATGCCTTATATCTGGAAAGTGTGCAAAGCTTTCCATATAATTCTGKTCTGTATCATATGCATTCTCTGAGCATTTGCATTGCTGAAGTATTGAGCTATGTTCCAATAGTGGAATAAGCACTGAAGCTGTCATATGTTTGTTTCTTCATCAGMTCCAAAGGCAGAAAAATGTAGTGGATTACATTGTTTTAGGTGAGAGCATTTTATTTGTTTTTGCTTGTTTTGCTGTTTGGATTCTTTTATGCAYTTATCCATTTATGTTTGAGAAGATAAAGTCAAACAAATGTGGATCTTTTACAGGACTTCATGGTTATTTATGCTAGCTTATTTCTTCAGATTTATTTCATTAATATTGGATTTAAATGGAAAAGGTATCCAAATGTTAGGATAGCAGCAAAAAGAAAAACTTAAAATTGCTTCATGTTGTATTTAGATCATGTCAATATCACGTATCAAAAAAGCTTATCTGAAATTACTAGTTTTATTTGCTTATAAAAGTGTTAAATACATATGAGAATTTTGCTTTCTTGAGCACATAAATAATTCTTACTAAATGTTGGCAGCAGAGGGATGCAGGTGCTGAAATAGTTAATACATTTTAAAAATACRATACATTAGGGAAACTGTCCAGGAGGCTCCAGGAACATCTGTCCAGAAAAGCAGAACTTTATTTGGGCCATAAAGGAGCTAAGTTTCTAAAACTTAATGTTGTATTTGGTATGACTTTTCTATGAAGGATCAAGATGCAGAAATTCTGTATTCTCACAGGTTTGTTGGAGGGTAGAAATAATCAGGTAGAAAACAGAAAGTAGTCTGCTGAGGACTGAACGAGTGATATGTTTGCACATATACTAAGAAATAAAATGGGGGAAATGGAATGTCTAGCAGTAGATGCAGAGAGCCCTAGATGGTACGTTAAGTTTAATACAGACTTGGTAGAAGAAGGGCATTATTCAGTGAGATACTGCAGTGCAATATACAAAATGTATAGGGATGATGGACTAAATCATGCTAGCAGCAGAGGTATGCTTTCTGTTAAAGACAGGTTAGGATCRAACCAAAATTAAGAAACATCAACAAGTATTAAGTAATCCTGTACAGGCTGAAATTCTGGGCCTATCTAGGAAGAATACAGTATTGGGTTTATATCTTGATAACACAGAGAAGATGGCAACCCGGCCTGTGTTGTGCTAGATCGGTGAGGGAAGGAAATCCAACAGGACAGGGTGAGTTCAGTTACCCTGTCACCTCAGGATGTATGCAGAGATCAGACTTTAGATGCCAACAGTGACTGCTTCATGGACAGGGACAGCACTAGGGTCAGCCTTTGACTACATTACTAGATATGTAGAAATTGTATCTGGCTAAGGAAGTCTCTAAGCTGAACATAGATGCAAGTTGTAAGAGTATCTCACTATTCCCTAGGACATTTGTTTATGGCAGTCTTGGAGTCACCTAGATGGAGTCTGATTAGATGAAACTTTGSTCTGACACAGGCTTTTTCTTCTTATGCTCCAAATAAATGCACTTGARTAAATGCACTGAGAAATCTGGATAGAAATTTTAAATAAATACAATCACATTGTTTTGCTTTGCTGAAGTATCTATTTGACATAACAATTTTAAGAAATTTAGATGACTGAAAACCAGGTAAGGTATAAAAGTTAAGATCATTGCTTTCAGATCTGTGTTTCCTGAATACTTTATTCAGGCAGAAAATTGCATATAGAAAATATGACATCTTAAAAATAGGATTTGCCATGAAGATTCTATAAAAAGCTAGGTTAGATTACCTTTCTTGATTACATTAATTYTATTTTTCTACAATTCTGTTATACATCTGCTTATATATGTAGTTGGTTGTCTTGAGTAACTAGTGAAAATATGTGCAGATACTGTATACAGTGGATCTACTACTTTATTTATAAGTTTTGTGACAGGGTTCTGCATGCATAGGTGGTCTGGGAATATGGGTTTATTCTTTGGCCTCTCTACAGTATTAGCTTGCCAACTATGAGGCATTGTTTGCCTGATACAAAGTCAAGCTGTTGAATAATTTGTCTTCCTTTAGAAATATCCCTCTTACCAATTCTAGAAAAGACTTCCCATCTTCATAAGACCCCGGCCATGTCTAGAACATCTCTATATATGTGCATTGTCAGTGACTCCTTTAACAGCTATCTTAATATCTTAGTCATCTTGGCACCTGAACTTGTGTCCCTCTGGATATGCAAACTGTCTTGGAGAATTTCCTCTTTGAGCAGAGCAYTTCTAGCTTTTGAATTGAGGGGATCTTGCACTCCTCAGAGTGCCTTGGGATTTTTTTTTAAATTCTTGAACACAATACTTCTCATGGAAAAGAAAGTGTTTGCTCTTGGCTTTTCTTAAGGGCCRTATATATCTATTCACCCCTCTTCCTCAACTGTAAAATCAGTTTAATAACAGGACTGTCAGAGAAGGAAACCGAAGTCTCACTGCTGAAAGACCACTGTTGGGTCTGTTTCCTCAAGCCACCTTGTGTCCGCAGCACCAAGAAGGTAACAAACTGTCTCTCTTACTTCTTCCCCTTCCCCTTCACCTTCTTCTAGGATTAGGTTKGCACACTATCATTGCATCTGGTGGCAAGTTCTATCAGATGCCTGATAATACAGCTTGCACAGTGTCTAAAATTTACTTGATCCATGAGTCTACATTGGAAAGAACTGAATTTGGATCTAGACTTCAGTTGCTTTATTAGCTGAGCTCTCTGTTGCCTGGAATGAAGCTAGACACCAGTTTAGATTTAGATACCAGTTTAGATTGGAGATACTTAAAGTTTGGTGAGATTTATTACACCTGAAGTGTCAACCCTTCTGTTCTGAGCCATGCTGAGGTCTTTTAGACATGCACAGATTCACTTTCTGACACTCATCTTCARTTCTTCTGAGATTTCTGTCTGGAAATCTGAGAACAGAAATAGAGCAAGGTGCTCTATCTACTATATCCATGCACTGAACATATAGGAAGGAAAAGTGTGTGTGAGCCATCTCTAGGTATGATGAAAGCAGAAAAGTCCTCAGGTCTTGAATGATACTATATATATATTCACCTTCCATATGACCATGTGTGTGGACTTGACACCTCAAGGAACTAAGATTAGTAACTGCCAACCTGTCTTTTCTATATTTTCTCCTAATTTCACRTTTCTGTAATAGGAGAGCTATCTTAGCCTTAAAAACCTATTCTGTCTTCTGTATGTGGAAAAAACACGTGGTTTTGATCTGACTCAGTGCTTAGAGTGTAACTGTCAGATTAAGCAATCATCTTTCAAGAAACCAAATCTTTTCAGATTGCTACTTAAATGACTTCTGTTCTTGGGTTAAACCACAAAACCAGAACTGGTAAAGCCTTCATGTACTGCAGACCTTCAGGGATAAAAGTGGTGAACGTTACGCTGCTGTAGCCATCTCTTTCGGAACAGGAGAAATATAATAAAAGTCAGTTCCATCTTGTTGCCTTTTCCTGTTGCTCTCACATGTTGCTAGCTGTCAAATCAATGAAAAAATCAAGTGCAATAGTAAAGACTACTATTTTGTTGSTTATGCATTTATTGACAAAAACATTAATATATAATAGCGGTAGTATTTCTATCARGTCCCCTTCAGTCATATCATTTGCCTTCTGACAGTTGTATGTTTCAGCTGTGAGCTGCTTGTAAATCCACAGATCATCTCTCTGCATTCAGTGATGACAGAAACAAAAGTCTATCCTAGCAGATATTGCCTGCATCCACTGAAGAAACATACACATTTTTTCCTAAAACATGTATCACTACAGACATGAACAGTATTGATTAAGAATCTGGAGTTTTATAATATTGTATAAGGATATTTAGGCATGTTACATGTAAAAATGCATATATATACTTAATTTATATTAAAAATCATTACAGTTGCAACAGTTTTATTTCTGATGTTAGTCAGTTATGAGTTAGTTTCAACTCATATGTCCTGGCASTTAGAGATTTCCACTGGCGTTTAAAGTTTATTAAACTTTTTATTAAAAAATAAAAGCAGTGGTCAAACTATTGTGGGATTTACAGCACCAATTTGGAATGTGGCTTATTGCCAATTGTCTGAAATTGAGATTTATTGTGTCAGTAATGCCAGTATACTAAAACATGTGCAGTGTTTGTTCTTGCTTGCCACACTTCAAACCCGCTGAGCAGTGCCTTTTCTCAATTCTAATAATTAGCTGAAAACCACAAAACTGAAGATACTGCTGTATGGCAATGCAGAGRGAGACAGTTTATTTGCATTTTATCTATGTGATAAATTCCAAGTTCATTTTCAAGATAGATACTTGCTAGGAAGACATTTGGTTGTTCTGACYTTTGTGTAGATTACACTTGGAAGCCACGTAGAGAGGATGCTTTGTGTTCCATTATGCCCAGTGTAAAAGGCATGGATAAGACATGTCTGCGACATTCTGAATAGCCTGCCTAAAGTTGGTGCCTTTAGTCAAATCCCTGCTCTGTGAAATTATCTGAAGAAAAGAGGAGAGAAGCAGTGCAATTTTCATAAAGAGTCTGAGAAGAACTGCAAAACATACTATATTGATGTGATTACAGGTTGACTGTACATATAAATCAACTGTATGGTTTTTTAGGTTTGAATTTTATGAAAATCTTCTTTTTTCTTTTGCCATGAGTTCTGAGATGACTGATGCTTCTCCTCCATCCCCAGTCTGTGCTTGAGGAAGTCTCTGTGACTTCAGTTACTCCGAGTGACCAGTACCACTCAGTAGCGGTGCGTCTGTACCCAGTGCCACCACCACAGCTGGCAGCAGGAGAAGYGCAGYGGGACACTGAGCTGCAGCCCATCATCCAATTGCAGGGCTCAGTGTTCTATGGGAGTCAATTAAAAAGATGCAATGAAGAGCAATTTGAGACTGACTAACATTGCTTATTTGGGGAAATGAAATATTGGCATAAATTAAACATTATCTTGAAATGTTTTTTCAAATTTGTATTGATTCTAAATATAGGTGAACGTGATTTTCCCCCTTCAGTTTTGATAGCTCTTAATGTAATCATTCAGAAAGCTCAAGGGTCTGACAGGTTAGATGTTTAGTAGCTCTTTTGATCTATTTTAATATAGATTGCTATTATCTTTGCTAAAATGTAATGAATTGTACTATTAATTAAAATTTTTATATTGTCCAAGATGTAGCACACAGTGTAAAACTGTTGGTATGGAGGTTCTGTATTTATCCTCAGTCACTTCTGAAATGTGTGCCACTTTTACAAATGAAAATGCTTTTTTAGCAATCAGACACAGAAACTTATTCTAAAATCTAAAGGCTAAACTAGACTTCCTGTGGCTGCATATTAGCAATTTAATTTGAATCAGAAATGCACTTTTGAAGTGACTCTCCCAGTTGTCCTCACTTATTCTGCTTTGGTTCTCATCACTGAATACTCCCCTGAGCATGTGAACTGGTTTTACCTCAGATTAAGCTAAATTAAAAGACGAGCTGCAATGATGCACTCAGTGTGCTAACAGACTTTCAWTCTATGAGACTAGACTAGAGCTAGACTAAATTAAATCTATGAAATGTATTTAATTTGGAAATTGGGTCCTCAGCACCAACAGTTTCTCTCTAYAGATCCACTGCTGTTGTGCTGTACTACTCACTGATATAGACGTGACCACAGATGTACAAATATTTGTAACCTTTTTCATGGGAATTTACATGACAGTTCTACTTACGCAGTAGTCTGGCACATTCTCATATAGCCATATGATCTTCTGTCCTATTGCAGTAGGAGAAAGGTGTAAACAAACACATGAGTTAAAGTCAACTGACAGAGCAGATCTGTAGAGGAGGAGGATGGCATTTCAACAAAGAGTTTCAAAAGGCAAACTGAAATTCTGGATTAGCTATAGTGCTTAGTGTAACTTTTTTTTTTTTTTTTTTTTTTTTAATAAACTGCTGAATATGATTCCAAAAATGATTATGGCACTTAATCTTACCTTGCAAAAAAGTTGGATGTTTCAGGTGAGCATGTAGACTTCAGCTTGAATTGAACCTTCAAACTTCTAACTGTCTCATCATCATTATAATATTTTTGTTTTAACCTCTGTATCAACTGGCTGCTCTTCAGCAGTGCTGCAGTGACAGACATGAAAACTGTGAAATGCTCTGCACTGCTGTAGTGTAGTGTGGTAGCACAGCAAGCAGCTGTCTACAACATGGGTAATAAATTCTGCTGTTTCACAGTGGTGTTTGGCACTTGTGAATCAACACATTTCTGCAAGCCACAGTGTGAGCTGTCCCTTTTGTTGTCRCTATTTGGCCTGTTGGAAGGAAGAGTGAAAAGAGAGGTGACAAGTACATTAAAGGGGGAATAGAAGAGTCAGAAAAGGATGTCAATCATCCATCATCATGACTGGTTTTTAGCTTTGTTTTGTGAATTCCATATGTGTTATAGGTCTAGCATACTTACGTGGTATATGTAACCAGCTTTAGCTCTTGAATTTAGTTGGGACAGGAGAAGCTATTGTATAACTTTAATAGGAAGTAGATGAAGAATGTCAAACTAGCTGGGAACCAATGAAAAAAAGAGACTCTATGTAGACTGTGTTAGAAAATGCGTAAAAATAACCCCAAGRGAACCCCAGTCTGAGGAGGAAGAAATTCCCCACCATCGACATTGTATTTATCCTAGGGAAGAACTCAGGGTGCTGATGACTTAGTGACACTCTCCTCCTTCCCACCCTTGAGGAACATGAAGCTGTTGACCTCAGGACACAAAGGAGCATTAAAAGAGTGAGCGTAATAGCAGAGAAAAGGGGTTGATACTAGGAAATTGTAACACTTTTAATTTTAACTCTATTAATGAAGCTTTTCTGTAGTAGGTCATTTCGATTATGAGTGCTAGAGTCATTTTAACTGTCTAATAGCTGTCTTTTTTTTTTTTTGGATTAGGCTTTTAAAACATTGCCTGAGCTAACAAAAAATTCTTGGTTCTGTATATAGAATATATTCCTTTGCCCATGGCAAGATATTGAGTAACACTTATAAGGAGAGTGACAAAATCTAAGGGCAGCCTTGTTTGTCCACTACCAATGAAAGCAGGCTGAAAAAGCAGGAGAAAAAGAAGGAGAGGGCAAAAGACTTTTGAGTAGTTGCTGAGGAAGTATGGGCTGGATAAATGGTCTGTTAGATGGGCTGAAAATGAACTGGACTGTAGAGTTCAAAATATAATGATTAATGGTTTGCTTCCAGCTTGTGTAAGGTGACATAGTGGAGTATCCTGAGGCCCGTTCTGGGGTCTTTATTAGTCACTGTTTTCATCAGCACCCTGGATGACAAGACAGATTGCCAAAATGTTCAACAAATTTGCGGATTAAGCTAAATTAGAGGGAGGAGCTGACATGTCGAATGGCAGAACTGTAATCTAAAGAGACCTTGATAACTTGAGGACTAGTCCAAAGAAATCTCGTGAGGGTTTCTCATTAAGGGGAGGTGCAAAGTTCTGCATCTGGGGCAGCATAAGTCAGGCATTCATACAGAATGGGAAATAACTGGCTGAGCAATCAACCTTTGGGTTATTGTGTTTGCCAAACATAATTTGAGCCAATTGTGCACTCTCACTGAGAATAAGGCAAACCACGCACTGGGCTGTATTACGTAGCCGTAGTAGTATGGCTAGCAGATCAGGGGAATTCATGTATTACCCCTTCTCCTCAGTGCTAATGAAACCATACCTGGATTGTGGGGTCCAATTTTGGGCCCCTAGTTCAGGAGGGATGTTAAGAAGCTGAAGGGGGTCTAGCAGAGGGGCATCAAGACAATCAACAGGCTAGAGTACATGGTCCATGAAGGAGWAGTCTGGAAGGTAGAAGGTGGACTTTTATAGTCTATTCTATAGTTCTATTTTTCTGAGGTTTTGTATTGTCAGAAGTGTGGAAATAAGGTGGTTAGGACAGCAAGGTCACTTTTAATGGATGATAAAAACAGCAAGACTCTGGAAGAGGAATGTAAATATATTTTCTAAACTACTGTTACTTTTAGCAAATGGAAGCCGTGTCTGAGTAGTGTCAGGATATGACGAGATAGTAACTACACATTGCAACTTTTGAGGTTCAAGTTGGTTCAAATCATGAGGAGGGCAATGCAGCGCTGGAATGGGTTGTCAAATCTGCCATTGTTCTAGTTTTTTRGATTTGGCTAGGCAAAGCCATGGCTGACCTGATCTAGTATTTTCGGTGGTTCTACTTARAGCCAGAGATTGAACTAGATGACCTCCGCGAGTACTGTAAAAATTCAAGATAGAATTCAGTTGGCTTACAATTATTTTATTTTCAATTGTGAACTAAACATAGGTTCTACATTATCTTCTTAATGGATCTTCAATTAGAATAGAATCCATTTCAGATTTATAGGGCTAGGTCAGCTCTTCAGCACTAAGATTAAGTAATAGTAAAAAYGCATTTTATTTTTTCCAAGATAAATGTATACAGAAACTTGGAAAGGATAGATTACTTAGATACTTTATAGACGTATCATCTTTCCAATAATAAGTTACAGGAGTAGATAAGGAGCCAGTTAAAGTCTTTGTGAGAGATGTAATTCAGCCAAAGATGGCTGAAATGAATATAGTTAGCTGCAGACGATGGGGCAGTTCTGAGAAGTCTACAGTTCTAAGATTATGTGAGTGAGTGAGAAAATAAAAGAACTAAAGCCACAGCCCAGGAGGAGATAACAGTTGTGAGAGATTAAAATCTCCAATGTCATTGGTGATACTTCAGTAGGAAATACAAAGGCAAGAAGATAAATCATTGACCATAGAGCTATGTTAGGCAAAAGAAGAAAATAAATAAGTAAATGTGTCAAAGACAAGAAATCAAGAAAACTAAGGATGAGGAAAAGTTATGCAGAACTCTTAGTGATTTCATGAGAGCCGTTTTAATGAACTGGTTAGAGCATGAGATACAATTCTGGTTCCAGCTCTTCAGTTTTGTCACTGATATCAGTAACTGTAAATCTTAATATGCAAGGACTAAAACTCTTGAATGAAAGATGCTGTTTATAGATCATCATTTTTCAAAGTACAGCAGGATTTCATATGCTTATTTGTAAACCTAATTGCAGAAAATAGTATTTCTCTAATCTTAAATATAAGATTTCATAAGATTGAATGAAAGCTAATGCAATTAAGAGCTCTTAATTCATGTCCTTGAGGCTTGCCGCTTTATAAGTTTATTGCCTTTTTCAATATATTTTCTTACAAAGGAAACTGTTGTACTACATTTAACACCAATAAAAATCTGAAAACTGCATTTGTTGGTATGCCAGATTCAATTCATCTTGAGTATTTTCCATTTTCATTCATTCCAGCTCTTTCATATTTCTTCTACACTCCCTTCTTGAGTCTTGCACACTGAGGCTGTTTGATTTTTCTATGTGTTTATACATATGCTTCAGTTTTACAGATTGTTGATGTGTTAGCTGATCTTGACACAAACTTGAAAATACTTGGAAAAGAAAAAGTAAAAAGGAATTTTCAGACGAGTTTGGTTTAGAAGAGCCTATAGCTTAAGTTGTTGCTTTTATTTTTGAAGTGAATCCTGGTTCTGTTAACATAAAAGTAATTTAAATATCTTCTTAATGATCTTCATTCAACTGGTTACCCATTAAAGCAAACTTCACTCACTGGAAAGATCTTTATTAAAGCCATGTGTTCTTTTCTTTTGAACTGCAGCTCACCACAGCCACCTTGGATGGCAAACTCCAGTTGTTTCTACCCTGATATTTGCCAGCTTATGGAGTTTTGGTCCTGGTGCTCTGAGAATAACAGCTTGCTGAGAGACAGAAGACCAGTAACTGAGCAAGAMGGATCATATTCCCTTTTAACTGAAGTTTTCTTCTGATTTAATTTTCTGCAAGTTCCTCAAACTGTTCTTGAAGCTCTTCTGTTGTGTAGATATAATCTGTTACTTTTATTGCAAGAATAAGGGCAAGAGAAAAGAAAGAAAAGAAAGAGAGTACTCACACATTGACTTCAGTCTAGCAGATCACCACAGAACTGGCTTTCGGAAGACTTCTTGGGTGCTTATATTTAGATGCTCTGCTACACTGGGGCCACTTTTCAGTAGATTGCAAATGTGAAAAWAACAACTATTCCAGTTTTGAGTTTACCTCTGCCTGTGACCAAATATTTAAATTGATCTGTAAGAGCAAAAAATTTCCAAAATGCCATGATAGTATTTCTGTTATAGACCTTTGGAGTTWCTGTAATCAGCATGGATGTTGCTTAAAGGCAGAATTTTACAGAATTTTTATTGCCCTTTATACTATATTCTGGTTGTCTGTTAGAGAGTGTGTGAGAAAGGTCATCTTTTTAGAAAATTACCTTGTTGCTACAGTCTGATGTTATTAAAATAAATATATATGTAAGTAAGCTATTTTTGTATTTTAATTAGTGTTTAAATATTTTCAATTCTTTTTGAAAAGATTTAAGTAATAAAAATATAAAGTTATGGAAAAAGCATTTCATCTTCTCTGTTCCTCTTAGTTTACTTGTCTTGATCTTATAAAAGGTTTATTAGACATTTTTTTCTTTTTCTTTTTTTTAACTAGATATTTTAAACTTTCATGGTCTCTGGGTAAGAGTACAGAACATGTATATAGATTTTTTTTTCATTGAAAAAATGTGCTGCCACTTCAGTTAAATTTGCCAAGACAGAATCACTAAATTTAATAATCAGGTCACTTAAAAAAAAGGGTAGGGGGGAAGAAGTGGCCTCCCCCTCTGCCACTTAAACATAAATCAATATGGCTAGATCACCTTCAGTACTGTAAAGAATGTTGTATATAATTGACACCGCAAATCTCTACCTATAATATCTAGTATATTTGTCATAATATTTATGGAAGTTGTTTAAATTCCATAACTCTGAGCTCTTTTGAAAAGGCTTTAGCTGTATTTTGCTGAGCAAAATCATATGCTGTTACACATTCTGATATTCTTTGCAACATAAATGTCTCCTCAACAGCTATAGGAGTGTGGTGCAACTCAGTGATACTCAGCAGGAGTCTGAATATCAGAATCATACATGGTATGATCAAAGCAAGTGTGCCACATACTTGTGAATACTTTTTGGGTTCAAAATCAGATGAAACTGAGAGGGTGTTCTACCACGTGGCTACTTACTGACACCCTCATGAATTAACAGCAAGATTAGAGCTTTTATCTCCAATGTAGAGAACCTCAGGATAATCTTCAAATTTCATTTAGCTGCTTTCTSATCTATATCATCTGTACTCCACACTAAAGAGTCACAATTCAAATGCAGAAATCTAGCATGGCCCATAGCTGCAATTAGAAGAAAAGTCATCTTAGCTTGCTTAGTTAGGACAGAGTCTTCTGAGATGTGAAACATCTACTTAGGGTGTGTGAACTGTAATTATTGCTAATTAAAGAAAGTCTGCCCAAACTTTGCAGAGTAATATTCTTGAAGCAAAGGACACCTTYGGCTAAATTTTGAGTCCATGCTGCAAGCACTGATGTTGTCACAATCTCATGGGACAAAAGTAGAAGGAAGGGGCTTCCATTTTGTTGTTCTCCTACCTTCAAGGATGAACTTCTGGCAGAACCCAGTCAGCCAGTGTGTATCTCAATAACCCCTCTTAATCTCAGTTTGATCTCTGCAGAAAGAGTTCTTCTTCCAAATCTGAGGGAGTTTATCTCCATTTCCTTAAAGAAAGATTCAAAAATGGTAAGATGCTTTCTGGTTAGTTTTATCAAGGACTTTTGCTGCACGGAAAAGCCCTTTAGGACATTTTGGCTTTGACTACATCATCATCAATCCACGCCGAATACACACTTTCATCTCCTTGGGACTGGCATATGTGTAGCTCCTTGGTAGTCCAGGAATTTCTTAACCCCTTCTTCCCTTAGGAGGTAAAAGAGAGTGCCCTACCACTGAGGCAGTATATGTTTTCAGATGGAAATTCACTACAATTTTTTCGTATGTTCCAAACTTTATTTTTCTCCTAGGTTCCTCAGTAATATTTGAATGCTTGTGGGTGTTAGAATGAAAAGCTTCAGCTAACACATTTCAAGTTTGGAAAAATTAAATGCTTGAAATCAGGTTTCCAAATRGCAAATATGAGGAAAATTGTTGTGGATGGTGCTACCAGCCATGCCTATAGTATTATATTTAAAATTTTCATAATCACTGGGTTATCCTTCTAAGATCCATTTGATAGAAGGATACAGGAGACTAACACTTCAGTAACTGAGTATAGTCATAAAAGATTACTCTGCAAAATAGCRCTATACCGTCAGAAGCAATATATATTTGGTTTTAAATAGGCAATCCTGACAATTTATATTTTCAGTTTCTGAAGTACCAGAAAGACAAGTCCATCTGAAATGAGGCAGTCCTAAAAGCAGATAGGAAAAGTGTCTGATTAAGTAAGATGAATAACTTATTTCAGCTATCAAACTGTCATAAACAACCAGAGATGTAAATRCTTAATAGGTCATTTTGAGGAATTTTGGGTCTGCTTTCAGGTTGTTTTTGGAAAAAAAGTGACTGCAGTCTCATGAAAATCAGAAGGCTGGCTTTGAAGGAGCATGTGGCAATGTGTGAGGAAAACAGTTGGCAAAAGAATAGTTTAGTTTCATTAAATATTGATTGTATCATCATGTCGCAACTGTCCTTGAATGTTGTTAGATTTTGAGGAGAGGAGTGTTGTTTTCCTGTCTTTCTGCATGTTATTATGTGAAGGACTTTCCTAGTTGAACATCTTCTACTGAATGTCACAGACCTTTTTTTTTTTTTTTTTAAAGCAGGATTCCCATAACATTTTGGTCTGATTCTTTAAGAGTTGGAAGGTGTTGGGGGAAGCCAGGTCTTTACTGAATTGATCCTCAATAAATCTTATTAAAAACTGGGATCAAGTTGTTTCCAAAATATCATGTAATGGCCATGTGAATGGCCRTGTGAATTTCTCTCTCAAGCTTGGAGAAAATGGAAAAAAAGCATGGAAAAAAGCTTCCAGAAAAAAAKAAAATTGAGAAAGAAAATCTGTATGTGAGAGAAAATGGTCTGGCTTACCTTGTGGATTTGTATTGTTTGTTTATTTGTGGGTAATGCTGAATATTACGGATGCTGCTGCTGATGCCTTGTGGAAAAGTGTTTTACCTGGACCTCATGTCAGTCCTTCATGGCAGGCAAACAGGCAAAAAGCCTACATTCCTGGTCCTGCAGCTTGGATTGTGATTCCTTTTTTTATTATTATTATTACTTTTTTTACCTTGAGGGGAATTAAACATAAGAAAATGAGTTCAGAATCAGATTTTTGTTTTTCTGCTCCTGCTTACACTGAATGTAGAAGTCAGTGTGATTACAAGCTTTGCTAAGATTTCAGCTGATTTTTATATTAAAATATTCTGTATCAGTCAAATCTSAGATCAAGAAGGACTTGTGCAAGCCCATATCTACAGCAAGTAATTGCTTTCCTTTTAAAAACGAAAGACTTAAAATGCGCTTGCGTGCYGGGGAGCAGGAAGAGCAGGCTGCTCCGTAAGGGGAAGCCAGCGAGGAGGCAAGGCTCACAGCGAGGCAGGCAGAGCCAGCTGCCTCACTGCAAGGACACGGTACGCCAGCGAAGCGAGCAGGGCAGGACAAGTAGCAAGAGCCAGGTCCAACAGTGCAGATCTCCAGKCACGTCAGTACTGATGAAGCAGGTCCGAGGTCAAGTGAGTGGGTCAAGATCCAGGTCAGAATTAGGGCAAGGTAAGAGCYGCCACTAGATACCTGCAGAATAGCTCAGGCAGGCGGTGAGAGCCTGAGCTTTAAAGCTGCTCCTGAGTGAAGGGGATTAGGCCTCTCCTCCGCACATTTTTTCCTTACAGAGCTGTTCCCATAAAGCTCTTTGATTCAAGTCCTCACAGCTGCACCCAAAGCTCACCCAACCCTGGTCAGGCAAACCCCTAGAAGTGAAAGTGAGAGAGGCAGCACTCARGGGCCTGATTGTGTGAATACTTGCCTATAGTAATAAATAGGTGGTAAAACAAATCTTTAAAGTTGTTAACAGTCAGCGCAATATTATAGTATATAAAGCGTTGAACGAGAGGCCCAGGTCTAATACAGATAATTTGGAGCAGACCTGGAGCGCCAAAGCTCAGAGATCAAGTCGATGAACTCAACAAGGATGAGARACAGATATATGAAAGAGAGAAAGAGAGACACACGCATTTACCTCCGCACTGGCCATTCTAGAGCGTGGGATATGAGAGGAGCAGGTGGCTGCTGAGGCAAAGGCAACCAAAGAGATCTAGATTTCYTTGAGTCACAAGAGCACAGGACAGTGAGAAATGATGCTGTTGTGGGTGACTGAGATTGTTTCAGAGCAGAAATGGATAGAGTGGCCATTTCAAGGACAGCAGTAGAAGGGAGGGTGAYGAATGGGAGTAGCACTGCTAGGCCATGTTTTGCAGATACTGAGTAGACAGAGAATGTGTAAGAAGASTGTGAAAGTGAGGATAGAAGGGTAAGGAGGAGCATATAGAAATAGTAGCAAGGCTAMGTTTTAGGTAATAGGGAAGAAGGAAAAAAGTTGTGTCAGGAAAGAGGAAGACGATGACTATGATGCAGAGGAAGAGTGTGGAGAAATCAACAGGGGTTTGGAATTTGGAGGAAGTTACAGGAACAGAAAAGCCAAATTACCCACCATTACCAACAAGAGTACTTTTTAAAGAATATTGCAGAGAGACAGGAGGCAAGGAGAGACTTTCCAGCACTTACACCGTACTGTGGCTCTAAGGGAGGAGAACAAGTCTGGGAAGAGAGCAAGCCCATGAACAAACTCTCCTTTCTGGCTCTGCCATASTTCTACCTTTGCCATTTTCTTTGCTTACCACACACACACACAAAAAAAAGAGTGTTCTTCAGATGTATACTTCAGGACTATATTGCTTTCCATTACACACGACAATTGCATTTAAATACACAGTTAAATGCTATCAGAATGTCTGGAGGTAGTCAGTGATATTTACCCTTGTTTTCCCTACATTGTTTCTTCCTTTTATGACACGCAGTTATGTTTTTAAAATTGCATCAGGAATCAAATTTTCCCTTTTGGACAGCAAACAAGTCTGTCCTACAGTATTTTATTGCAGGAGGGAAAAAATATCAATAAAAATAGCATAAATAATTTCTGAACAGCAGGGGTGTGAGTGTGGCATAAATAAAAATGAAGTGGCATAGTATGAAATTGGTATTAATATCATTCTTGGATGACCTGCTTCAATGCATGAGCTGCAATTCTAAAATACATACTAACACAAATAGAAGGCTAACAACATACAATGGAATAAATACTGCCTTCTTTGAAGTCTTTGCAGGTTTAAAAGAGCAACCTTACACAAGGAAAGTAAGGTGYATCTGTATGATATTACTTTTTATCTTATTATCTAAGTTGTATTTATACCCGTCAATATTTCCGTGATCACTTGAGGCAGAGTCTACTCTTCAGAATTCTACATTTCATAAAGCATTAAATTTTGAAAATTCRTGCTGTGATGCTGTGAGTGGACTCTGTCACAGGCATTTTAATAACATTCAAGGGAAAACAATGTATTTCTAATCATTTTTGGTGAACGAATAGTGGAAGCTCCGAAAACAGCATACACCAGAGGAGGCCTGCAGAAGTTATTGAGATAGCAAGCAAGTTCCATATAAATTGTTTTATATTAAATCATCACATATTTGATGTGATTGCAGTATATTTACCTGAAAAATATATCTTAATTCAAAAGGTAAAGTTTAACTGAAGATCTTTGTAGTATATATTTCCATGAAGCAGAATATTGCTAAAAAGAAAATACTGGACCAAACACATTGTTAGTGTAAATGCTCTGCCATCAGTGAGTAAATTATAGTAACAATGAATGTGATTTAACATAAAGTAAAATGTATTCCATTCCTGGATTGTTTTAAATCATTCAGACTAATCTTATGTCTTGGCCCAAGTTAAATGAACTACAGTAAAACATTTGCAGTGTCTTAACTAATATGAACTGACCTCACATCTTCACTTCCATGCAAGTGAGAGAAAGGAGAGTTTTTGATTGAYTGGGTTTTGTTTTGCTTTTTTATTATTAGAAGAAAGTCTACCTTGAACAGAAAAGCTTTTTAAGATTCGGTAATTAGGTTGATCCTGTCATCCRGTTGCAGAAGAAAGAAAAACTTTGAGAAGTCATCTCCAAAAGCCAGYTCCTGAGCCCAGAGCAGCTACATCTAAATCATTCTTGACAGATGTTTGTCTAATGTGTTCCTAAAAACCTCTGGTGAGAGTGATTCTACAGCTTCTCCAGGTGGTAAATTCTCTAGCTGCAATTTAAACCCATTAGTCTTTGTCCTAAGGCTTTAGGCACAGGCATAATTTATTGCCTCCTCTTTGCAGCAATCTTCTACATTCTTGAAGATTGTTATCATGTCTCCCCTCAGACTTTTCTAGTCTAAACAAAGTCAGGTCTTTCAGTCTCCTCATAGGTCATATTTTCCATTCATTTTTGTTGTTCTCTGTATTTTCTCCACTCCATGTTCCTCTTTTTGGAAGTGCAGTGCTCCCAGCATGTTACACCACTGTGTGCCATATCGGGACTGTGTAGGCTGAAGGCATGGCTTGATGCGTCTCACATCTGGCACCCCTGATTTGATGTTCCACTGTGGTGTTTAGTTTGTGTACAGCCATATGGCACGACTGACTTGTGTTCACTCTAGGTTTGCTGGAGCCTTTTCTGAGGAGCTGCTAGCTGGATAATTGCTGCATATTTCAGAGGTGTGCAGTAACTTCACACTTTTCCGTGTTGACTTTTTTTCCCACATATTTCAGCCTATTTTCCAATTGGCTGAGATCATACTGAATTCTTATCCCACGTTCCCAAGTGCCTTCAGCCCCTCCTAATTTATTATTACCTGTAAATTTAGTAAGTGCACAGTAATGATTCAGGAGGGTGGAGGAAGTCAGTGCCTGCTGACTTGGCTCCTAATTATGTGTTAACTGCCAAGGAAGGTGTTCTTTTTATTTGACTTATTTTATTCGGGGGGAGGAGGGGGGACATASGATGAAATAACTAGCTGGAATTACTGTATCGTTCTGGTGTTCTAGTGGAGACAAAGCACTACAGCTTTTACTGCTATGGCACTAGCTAAGGTCAACAGCATGCGAGTGCTGTCGTACAGGGCAAACGTTGTATTCTTTTGCTCATGGATGTTTTGTTAAGGTGCACTTGCCCCCTGTTGTAAAAAGCAAGCACTCACTGTTGCACATGTGTATAGATACACTTTAAAAAAAGTTATCTGAAGACATGGGCTTTGAAAAGATTCTGTTGGCCTGACTCTCCTGCTAGCTTCAAGGGAGGTTCCTACTGTGGGAAAAGCAAGCAGAATTTCACACTTAGACCAGCATGTTAACCACAATGACTTCACATTTGCTGTACACCTAATCTCTGCATTCATTTTCAAAGAGCCATTCTTCATTTGCACTGGTAAAAGTAAGAGGAGTTAAAATTTTAACTTTTCTTCCCTCCAGAGGCCTTGTATTTCGAAAGCACCAAACTCCGCAGTTTGGCTGTGTTTGCTAAGACTGAGAGGATTTGCAACTTYTGCAAAGGACTAGTGAAAAAATAGATTAATAGATTGCTACTTTATTCTTCAAGTTAGCATTTTATGAATATTTATGAAGTTTTCATGCACAGGTTTCAATGTTCCACTACAGCACTGGCAATTCCAAGAGACTGACTGGTAAGCTCCCAGCTGCTGTTTCTGTTATTAGCTGTGTCAAATATAGGAAACTTGCAATATTAATGCTCAATGTTTCTCTGAATGGTTGAATTAACAGAAGAAAAGAATTACAGTTTTCTTAAGGCCAGAGGAAAAATGTGGACTATCTGAAATAAGCATTTTCCCCATTGTTTCAGGCTCTTGATGTGGCATTTAATAGCAATGAATGTGAGGGATAAAAGTAAACCTGAATTTGCAGTGCCTTTTTTACATTTTAAAAGAGGACAGAATTCAAAAGTTCTGAACCTTATTAGTCTTGAATCCTTCTTAATCCAACATTTTTTTTTGTCTCTACATGAAAGAAAGAAAGAAAGAAAGAAAGAAAAAAAAGATGAGTTCTAATCCTCCAGAAGCACAAGCGAAGTCTTTCTGCTTAGGCACCGAGATGTGACCAGCCAGGCTGAATTCTGCTCTTGCAGGGAAGAAGCATATGCATAGGCAAATCTTTGTTGCACATTCCATTACTTTGAAATGCAGCGAGATACCAAGTCAGAAATGGCAGCTATAATGTAAATAGTCCCAAATTCAGGGTTAACTGGAGTTTTGGTTAAATAATTCCTGTTTGTGGAGTCTGGAATGGCAAATCCATCCTAGAGCTGACTTGCAGTGTGCGCTGTGAAAAGTAATGGTGCATAGTAATAATGTAGCYGCAGTTCTACTTCCATGCTATGACTCAGAGATCTGCCAAAATGCTTGGATTAAGCACTTTTTGCTTTCCCAGGGCAGCACCTGCCCCTAAATTTGCCATTTAAGCTCTCATTTTGGAAGAGAGAAATGACGGTATATAGCATGCTCTCCCACAATGCCCAAAGGTATCTCATTTTACCAATTTGTAGACAAGACTCACAGGCAGCTACCGATCCTGAGGCAAAAAGTGTTGCCTCATGTCTGTGCACACTGACTTGCTGACCAAAAAGCTGTGCCCTGAGGGAGGATGAAGGTTTCAGGTGGTAACGATCCTGGAAARGAGACCAGAGGCTGACAGTATTCCTGGCCAGCTCCATGCGCTTAGCTAGGGTTACACTGGGGGGACACTTGGCCTAATGCATATAAAAGATGCTCTCCACAATTGTAGATAAAAAGGCATCTCGAGAAAAGGAAATAGAAGCTGAACAAATGAATGAAATGCCTTCCACCATAGGTGAATCTGGGCTATGAAAAATACAGTTGGGAAAAACTTTTTTTCTCCTCTAGTGGAAGCCACTGTGATCAGTGGTCTGACATGGTGATACATTTTCTTTTACCCATTCTTCCTCTTGCTTCCCACCCATGATGTCATGCCAGAGAATTTACCTCTGACAAGGGAAGCAGTGTGGAACCGTGCAATGCAGTTAAAGCAAATTATCTTCTTCTGTCCTAGTATAGTAGGATGGATTGGTGTTTTTTTTTTCATTTACTCATTCAAAGTCTTTTTCATCTATTGCAGTTTTTCGATTTCATAATAGTAAGATATACTGAAATCAATTAAGAAAATGAAGTTGTATAATAAGACATTTGTAAAGATATCATTTCAATTTTCATTCAGGAGACATACCAATGTATTTTTATTGTCCAACTTTATAAATATTTTAAACTCTTGAGCTTTTCAGATTGCCACTTTGTACCTTAATGTAAGTAATCTTAGTTATTATCTGTCTTTTAAACACCTGAAATGATCTGCATGCTGGCAATGGTAARAATAATCTAAAATACAATGACTATTATAAAGACTGTAGGGATAATGTAAAAACATATAATTAGGGTGGAGAATACTGGAGATTAAGACATTTTTCTTCAAAGTAATGAAGTTGCACACTCTTTATATATGTCATATTATATACACACCATCATCAGCCTATATAGTCCTCTGGCAGGCAAGCTGGAAAAACATTTTAAAGTCAATAGATGACAACTGGAACTAACACCCAGCAACATCCCTATGCATTTAATATTTAATGTAAGTAGTGATACATTACTTAATAAGACACCTATAAAAAATGTAATTAGGAAGGGAAATAGCTTTCTCCCAGAGGGAAACTTGTAAGAAGGGTGAGGTTTCCTTTTATAGCRCTTTTTTCCAAATTCCTCTCTGGTAGATTGCCAAATTATGTGAAAGATACAAGAACTTCTAGCCCCAACCTTCTCTGAGATTCACTGGGAACATAAAGTCCCTATCCTTTCTCTAAATGGAAAGAAGAAAAGGATGTCCAGTAAATGAAGCTGGTTATATGTCTAATTTTAGGTATTTGGTTCAGTCTAGGTTGCAGAAAGCTATGGCTAAAGCAGGAAGGTTTTTATGCTAAAGTTCCTGAGTCCRGTCTCATGGGTCCATACTGTCAGGTAGCTCACTGAATGGTGTTCCCTGTAGAATGGAAACTCATTGAATGGTGTTCCTGTGCGATAGACATGAGGTGTTTTTTTAGAAAGAATAAACAAAATGAAATGAATTGCTACAGCTACCTCCTCTCCGGTGATAACCCCTCCTTCATCAGTATTCAGTTGGAAATGCTTCCTAACATAAAGACAAAGACACTCTGGGCTTTCCTTGGTCTCTTAGGCCTTCCTCTACATGTGTGTCCTCTTCTGCTTTTGCTGTTCKCCATTCATTGCAAAAAGGGCTCTTTTAGCCTTTATTTGGAGCAAAAAAGGCTCAGATGAAGTGCCTGAGACTCCAGAAATCATCCTTGGCATTTTTTTTCCTTAAGGGATAGAGCTTTGCAAAAGTTCAAAGTTACAGCCACATTCAGCTRTGCTCCCCTTGCCCTTTCTGTGTCTGCACACTTCAGAGAGGAAATGTGTATCTGGATCCCATCTGAAATGGAATTAACAAATAGTTCCACCAGTGGTGCTGGGGAAATGAGAATCCTTCTCTGGGAAATTTTACTGTAATTTAAAAAAATGTCTTTTTTTTTTTTTTTTTTTTTTTTTTTNTTTTTGAATGAGGATGAAATGACAAGGGCTCTGGGGTTTATTTCCCAGTGTGGAAATTCTATTTCACTTTTTTGAATGAGGATGAAATGACAAGGGCTCTGGGGTTTATTTCCCAGTGTGGAGTGATTTCCAGGAAATTCTATTTCGCAAGATACAAAATGAGACATTGCTAGCTTATAGCCAGACAGGATGCCTACCTCTTCACTGTCTTGCTTTTTAAGGTGACAGGGAACATGGGAAGACGGTTAGCTGGTAAGTCAGATAGCTGGGAAAGGGACCACCAAGATCCCAAGTGAGGTCTAGGAGCTAGTTAACATCTGCTCTATCTTCCAAGCAGTGCAGGGAACAACAGAGCCTGGGAATCTGCAGATTTGGAAACCAACCTGGTGAGGAGTCTGGGGTCCAACAGTGGGTAGGGAGCTAACATGGAGCCCATGGCTCGACCTCTGGGGTGGCTCACAGGGTAAGGGCAGAAAGCCTGGTGGACCGATGAGCTGCTCACTCAGCTTGCAGTAGCCTCTGAGGTCTGGAAACCCCACAGCCTCCAGATGCCTGACATCTTCTTCGGGAGTCTGAGAAAAAGTGGAGAAAGGAAAGCCCTGCACTGCTTGCCTGCCATGATGTGTGCAGCAGAAGCAGGAGTTCAAGGCATAGGCAGGCTGAATTAAAAAATAAGTACTCAGACCACTGCAAGAAATGTGCCAGGTTTCTTTCTGAATTTGCCACAGAATYGATCTTTTCCATGGAAAACTCTCTCCATGGAAAAACTTCAACCAGATCTTGTTACCTGTCCCATTTCAGTGAACTTAAGAAATGTACAGATATGATTTTAAGGGGGCTAGAAGTAGAGTGGCCATTTGCTCTTACAGGGGACCTCTGCAAATTCAGTCTAGAGGAGAATCATGCTACTCTGCCCTTTTGGAGAACAAAAAATGCTGGTCAAAGCAAGGACAGGTCCATATGCTATTTTAATAAATGAATTGCCTTCCTTTCCACTAGTGTTCTCAGGCCCTGAAATCCCWAATTCCCAAGTTAAGAACAGCCCATTCTCATCAACTCCTTCTCACTTCCATGTTGTATTTTGCAGGAGTGAAAAAGAATGCATTTTTCACATTTTTGTCCTATAAATCGTTGTCTGTTAAACAGTTTCACATTTACAAAAATGCTTCAATCAGAAGATGAGGTTATGACTAGACTTACTGGCAAAATCCCAGAAAAAGTAGTAGATTCAGATTGCATCCGAGTGCACAGCAGCCGCATGGTACCTCCAGGCACATTCAGACTGTGAGAAGTATATTTGCTTGGTGCAGCCCCCTGGAGAKCTGCCAGACCTGGTAGATCACTTTGTGTTGGAGCAGTCTAAATTTAATCGCAGAACCACAATTCCAAATTTGCTTTGTTCAATGAAGCAGGAAGTGGGAGTGGCTTGCCTTGACTCCAGCTGAAGTTTTAAAGTCAACTGCTTGCCTCCCAAATCTGTCATTTCTGTTATTGCAGGACCTGCTCCTAAAGGGCTCTGTGTTTCTCTCAGGAGAACCCAGACTACAGGGGATTAAAGGAGGTTGCTCAGCCTATTGCCACGCTTCATGCGCTGGAGAGCCATGTTGGAAGGTTTTGACTGTAGCGCATAGCACTGCCCCGATGGTCTGTGCACGTGCAGGGTCTGCAGCCACGACGTTAGCTGGGATATGGCAGTGACAGGTCTATGGGATGCCTATTAGCTGTCGTTAGTCCTCCTATTCCACTCAGACATCATTTACAGGTAACACTGTGGAATACCTAGTTTTGTGGGCCTCCTCCTAGRCACAATTTGGAAATCACGCCTGTGCAGAAATGAAGGCTCTTTCTCTAAACTGGAAGATGAAATTCAGTCATTAGGATCTGAAATTTGTCTGGCTTTACAGGTGATCTAAGTGGACATGAAATACTGTTGCATTGCATTGCCATGATGAACCAATCACAGAGAGGCTGAAAAAGATGCTCTTAGTTCTAAGCTAAGAGAATCAAACATCCCTTTGCAAGGATTCAACAGCGATTCAGAGTCCAACTTGATTTAGTTGCTCTGGCCTTGGCAGAACGCTACCTAAGGTTTTTTTCATCTGCGTTGAAAGACTCTGTTCAAAATTTCTCATAGTAGCCAGACTTGGCAATTTCTCCCACTAACGGAGCAGTACACATAGAGATGAGTTAGTACTGACACACATGCAGTACACCGAAAGTTGTGGAATGCACAGAAGCAGCTCATGTTTCTTACAAACATAGCAGAGAAATTCCAATGTCATTTCTATTTCTGGGTAACTGAGTGGGTGGCTGAGAGGAATTTGTTTGTATTCCACTAATGAATATTAAATTATATTTGAATATTAGTTCCTTGAGATTATTTGTTGTGGTGGTGTTTGTGTGCTTCTGTGATAGAAAGCAAATTCTGTTAGTAACAAGCAAACAATCAAGAGTAAGTTATTCATAGCCTTGGCCATGTCTTTAAATAAGAAAGAAAAACAACATTTCAAGTGCTTCTAGTCTATAGCCTTATGTCACTTTCTTATAGTCTCTTTCTAAAATTGGATGACCTTTCAAAATCCAAATTAAAGAGTAAAAAATTAAATACTTTTTTTTTTAAGGAAAATAAAAGCACTGAGCAGTGAGTCTCCGAAATGCTATGTGGAATGTAAAATAATATAAAATAAATTTCCTGTTGCACAGATTTTCTGTTTCCTAGTGCATAAGTTTCTTTAGCAAGATACTCGCTTGTTGTGAATATTGCTAATGGTAGAAATGTGGAAATGAAAAGAGTCAAAATTCTTGGGTCTGATGTCACTGCAACCAGTGTTAACCAGAGATTAGTACTCTCTGTTAGTGTATTTAACACGTGTTGAATTCAGCATGCTATCGCATTGATTATTGCCAGATTCTATCTTAAATTGATTGAAATTTCTCTCCTAGAAATTTTTAATTGTTTTAAATGGTTTGTTTCCTGACTGCATAGATATTTGATGAGCAAAGGAAACTTGTAGAGGTGTATCTGTGTGTCAGCAAGCTTTGAATTGCCCACCTGTGTCTTTTACTTCGCTGAAGTTGCRTTAAAACAGAAACCACATAGGCCCACCAGTGTGTCTCACAGATGAGAAATGTATTTAACTGTATGACTCAGAAGTACACCTATCTTACAGAGGAACCAAACAGTATTAATAAGGCATCAGCTTTTCCTCCCAGGACACATTACTCTTCTATATTCACTTTTGACTCTTCTACACAGCAAGACAAAGCTGTAGGTGTTTCTTCCAGGCACCTTGCATGGATTGGGATATTTACAGTGAAGTAAGYAGGCATGTTTATAACTCACCTATGTGAAACTCAGCACAGATATCCTCAACTGGTGTAAGATTCTGAGCTGCTRTAATGTAAATTATATCAATTTTTTAGGATAACACTGGGACGTCCTGGATCTCTTTCTCCTACGATCTGCCACCCCTCTCCCTCTCATCCTCTGCTCTCTCTCTCTTTCATAAKCCAGGGTAGCAAAATGATTCAAAGATTCAGTGATGCAAAGTGTGAATTTTGGTATTGAAGATCAGTCTGACGCTAAGTGGTTAGGCTGCCTGGGTACAATATATGTGAACTCTAGTTCAAAGGCATCATGCTACACAGCACAGTCTAAGAAGATACAACAAGTAAGATACGCCACCAGCTACAGCGCAGCATGACTGATCGGTGTTGCTATCTGCATAATCTTGTGCTACTGCTTGCTGAAATACTGAGGCTTTTATCTCTTCGCTGGGGAGAATGTTCTGTTTCTTGAGATTTGTCCTGAAAGGCTGATGAGAATAGCCTCCTCCTACATTTTTTTGCAATGACATTTTTTTTGAAGCTTTAAATATAAAATGCCAAAAAAGTAATGCATCCAAAAAAGAATGTCACCTCCAGTTCCAAATGTGAAGGGTAAGGAAGTTCACGTAACATATGGGAAAGAGCACTGCTTTGTTTAGCCACTTGGCTTGAAATGTAGACTTTATGGTGCTTTCTACGCAAACAATGCTCAGTTGATCCATCAAAACAAAACGATGGCCGTATATAATAGTAACAATTAAATGCATATTCTCCATGATCACATAGCATATGGCTTTGTGCTGGAACATACGCAATCCCAAAGGATATTATGTGAACATAAAACACTGTTGACTCATGATTCCCTGCTTGTGTTCTCTGGCAACCTCTCTTCAAGAACAGAGACACACACACAAATACAAGGATCCTACCAGGATTTTTTTTTCCTTCAGCTTAATGCATTACTCACAGTAGTGTTTAGGACCTTTGTTATCAAAAATATACAAAAATATATTGGTAATGTTGAGCTCCAGGTTGCAATCATAATCTAAGAAACTGGACTGGAGCACAGGACCTTTACATACTGTAGGACCTTT
>NW_028186568.1:4569883-4652522 GCF_003343005.1 Rhea americana
AACGCCAAGCTCTGCTCTTTACTCCTTGAATGGATTTATCTTTTTCGTTCTGTTTTGGATGATGCTTTTCCTCCAATTTGTTATTCCCTCATGAGATAACGGATTAAGGATGGAGTGAGAATCACTTACTTTGGTCAATACAAATCCTTTGAAATAATGCTGATGTTTCAGCCACAGCTCTTCAACACTGCATCCCCGTACCTTTTTGGCTACTTCTTGGGGAGTTTCTTTATCCTCTTTGCTCAGAGCCAACCCTTTTCTTGACACTTTTTTTTCCATCTCTTTTTTTTTTCCTTTAAGTTCCTGTTAGCTTAACTTGACAACTAATAAACCTTTTATTTTCTCAGCTAGGGGCGGGTGGTGGCAGGGGGATCCCCAGAAGTTTTCTTTGTCTGCTTTCTCTGTCAATTCTTTTTGGGTCTGGAGCAAGAGGGGTGGAGGCTCTGCTGCTCTCCAGCACAATGGAGATGCCAGGAGGTGGCAGTGACAGGGTCATGGAGGGATTCAGGCAGGCTCTCTGGGATGCCTGGGGACAGGCAGAGGCCAGAGGGGAGGGACAATCTCTCCTGAATGGGAAAGATGGCAGAAAGAATCTGATAAGCATGTTCTTAGTAGGCACCCAAAGCTACTCAAACCTCCATCCAGGAGGAAGGAGCACACCAAACTTTCCTCTCTGAGGCTGGAGTAACTGCTTGGATGGCTACACAAGGGTTACAGTGACAGGGTATCGCTGTTCATGTGACTTCACGCACAACCCCAAAATCATCTTTCCCCTTTCCACAGAATATTGCTATCTCCCCAGACACATTTAACACAGTGTAGAAGAGTTGCTGCATGTTATCAAATGAAAGCTGGGTTAGCAGGATTTTCACAATAATTTATACATAGGTGCTTTCCCTTTCTTTGCTAATTATTCTTCAAAAAGTGTCTCTGCCTGAAGATTGTTCGTACATTTTTTTCATAACCTCTATGTAAACATAAATAATATGTTTAAGTATCTGCATGTGACATATGTGACTAGTAAACAGAGTCACCTAGTGTTGTTTCAGCCCTTTGGTTGGATGAAAAATTAAATTTCCATAAATTTTATATCTTCTAATGCAAATACTGAATACTTATATTCATATAGAAGTCTCTCTGTCTAACTCACATGTAGGTGTTAGCAGGAACCAAGAAGTGCTAGAGGAAGACCTGTTTCCCTTGTTGCTTGTTGGTGACTAACTAGGAAGGAATATGGATGTTTCAAAATAAAAACCCTGAAGTGTACAAAAATATATTTTGTAGCACTCAAAAGACTTATTATGGTATTATCATTCTCTAATTATGCCTTTATTCTCTGATTACGATATTATTAATTTGCCTATTCTGATGCTTTCAGTTATCTGCCTTCAAAATGCTTTGGAGATCCAATGAAGTCTTTGCTCCCCTCCACTGAGACAGTTTAGTTTCTTCACAGACCTATAAGCCGAGGCACAGAGCTATTTCATTTATATGGCAAATGCATAGAAGAGGCTGGGATAGAATCTCAGATTCCTTTTTCTCTTTCTTGCCAATTCACAAGCTGCCTCACTTTAATAGTATCATGGCTGCAGCGTTATGGGCTTTGAATTAGCCTTGCTGCTGGGAAAATCATGATAATTTGTCCAGGAATTAAAAATACAGTGTTCCACAGCTGTTGATACTGTGCATCCTGAGACAGATTTAGGCAACATGTCAGTAGTTTATAAAGCAAATCTTTTATCTTTCCCGCCTCCATTCAACTAAAGCTGTAAACAGGACACATTGTGTAATTCCTGAGATGAGCTGAGCATGACTGCAGCTGTTAATCAAACTRAATAGCTGTAAATATTTGATTATCTGAAAACAACTAACGGAGCTGCTCTTCTCTCTGTTGCAAAGAGCAGTGATGCTGACCCCCAGAAATGCTGCACTATGTGTTCTTGGATCTGGTCTGAATTAAGAGCTATCAGATGGACAGGAACCCAGGTCTGGGTTTTGGCTCCAACAATAAAATCAAGGCTGCAGGTGAGGCAGCAGATTAATTTGCCCAGAAGTTTCCAGTTCACTGGGCAATGTCTGCAAGTCCCTATTTCAGTGTAAAATGTTCAAGTTCAAAGACATAAAACCACGAGTAAAGTGGAGACATCTAACTGGCAGGCAACAGTAACACGCAGGCCAGGGCAGAGATTTATACTAGCCTGCACAATGATTAGGTCACTGGCAACCTGTGGAAACAAAGCAGGTTGTACTATAAAATAAAGGCATTGCTTTCCACCTCCTGAGGAGAGGGCTGAAGTTTGCCAAAACATTCAGAAATCTTAGAAATAGCCAAAGGGAGACTGACATAAGAGTCCTTTATCTAAGATATTTTATCTAGTTGTCTGCCAAGTTCTGAGCTCCTAAAATAAAGAAACAGCATCTTTGTTCATGCAGAGTACGGCATCTACTGCCAAAAGCTAAAGGTGACTTTTGCCCAGCCAAACTGCACAAGACTCTGCGTCTGCCAAGTACTGCCCTGAGCCACGCTCCTGGCACGGACTCGAAGCCAGACTAAGCCTCAGTGAAAGGAATAGGTAACAGGCATTCAGTGACACCAAAAACATGTGAAGGTATTATCCACATGATTTTCCAGGTGTTGTTTTCTTAGAGAAAAGGGCAATTCTGCTTTGGGGGGACTGGAAGAAYGGGAGTAGGAGTTGAAAGCAGGAATTGAAGGGGGCCAAAAGAGGGACAAAAGAGTCAGTGAAGGCAGGGAAACATTAGTGTTTTGCAAAGAGTATAGCAGGCTGATATGCATGGAGAACGGCCTGTGAGGCCTTATGACTTGCAAGAGAGCTAAAGAGTAGTGAAGACAGATCTGASAGTAAGCCAAGCTTAAGGTTGGCCAATGTATTAACTAAGCAGATCTGCACTAACTGATTGCTTACTACAGAGTCTGACTGTTTTGCAAGCCTTTGGTCAAGACCATATTAGCTAAATAGATGTCTATAKGCATTGAGGACAACTAATTTTGTGGTTGGAAGAAGCTGGCATCAATTTTATTCATGGCTGAGCAGGACCATTCTGAGGTGAAATGAAGCCACTCGAGGGAAAGGCCTTCAGGGACTCCTTCGATATAGCATATCTTTTACTGTGGTAAGATATGCTGAGATATTTGCTGTGGTAATCTCCACCCTTGGCATTGTGCTTTAGCATACTCTGCAAAGGATGTTCTGAATTATGGCAGTTTACTGTGCGGAACATTTTTCCTCATTATTTATCACTATTTCTCTTTGCCATGATTATTACTTTGCCCTTTTTGGTTTCTTTCCCCCAGCTTTTGAAGTGCTTCCAGATATCCTATCTTTGTGCTTCAGCACCCCAAGCRTACACACTGTTGTATTCCCTCTGAGCAGTTAACAGTTTCATTACTGGTGTATTGTTGGTGTCCGTTAGTTGATTGCTCTATTGTGCCCATCTGAAATGACTCTTCTCTTTGGAAGTTTTCTTTCCATTCCGAGTCATCTTTGCTAAATTACTCCCCATGTTGATAGTCAGTTGAAAATGCATGTCTGCCCTTAACAGGGAGGCTGTTTTTTATTGTTTTCYTTTTGTGATTGAAGGCATATATTGAATCTTGTATGGAGCAGTGTCTTTCAAGTATAGAAGAAAATACCGACGAAAATTATGGAGTTAAAATTATGAATAGTTAAATTCRACTTAATGGGATCATAGAATCATAGAATCGCTAAGGTTGGAAGGGACCTCTGGAGATCATCTAGTCCAGCCCTCAAACAAGTGGTCTATATGGGAATCGAACCCACAACCTTGGCATTATTAGCACCACACTCTAACCAGCTGAGCTTGGCCAAACTATACAATATAAAACAACAATAGATTTAACTGAAGAATCAGGTAAATRTCATTTAAAATCTTCTCTTACATTTAAAAACATACAAAAAACAAAGAATAAAGAAGTTAGCTAGGGTTTTGTTCCTGAAAACCATTGATTTCTATCAATATTAGACTGTCTAAAAACTTCATGTCTGTGAAGAACTGATCCTCCTTCCTATAAAATCCTCAACAAAATCAGCTGAACTAAGTAAACAAAAGAGTTGTAATAAGCAGCCTGCTCTTTTATTACATAAAAATTAACTGAGAAAAGATGAAAAGTTGCACTAATATTTAGGTACAAAAATCTTCAAATGTTACAATACAAGAATTAAAAATCAAAAGTTCCTGTCTAACTTTGAACAGATGATAAACTTACCATTAACATCATAAAAAAAGATYGGAAACACTTTCTGAGAAATTAATATCCTTGCATGCTCCATAGAGTTTCCCCATGGGAGGAACTGAGTGATGCAGAGTAGAACGAGAATTTTAGAAAAAAAATGAATGTGAGGTCTGAATTCCCTGAAGAGGTGTTAGGTGACTGCAAGGTTTGATTCCATCATCAGAAAAAAGGCTCTGGSCTCAAACCACAGTTTAGTGGAAAACTCAAAACAACAATTAAAAAGAAAGAAGTCCTAAGTAATAATTGTAAGAGAAGAAAATAGAGAGAAATCAATATGCTTTTACATTTTTATTACATTTTTATGCCATCAGACACAGATAATTTCTGTCCAGAAAGCTGAAAACTGAGAATATATTTGGTATCTTGATGCTAATTTAAAATAAATATTTGAAAACTAAGGACCTTCAGAAAATTTGTGTGGTAACGTTGTGCCAATTTTTAAGAAAAGTACTACACTGTATTCAGAAGAAAAATAGTTAACTTGAATTACATCCTGGATAAAATGTCAAATAACTTGGCACAGATTTCAAATGATAGTTAAATAACAGGACTACAAATTATGATACTGAACATATTGCATGGAATTATTATTCAACAAAAGTTATGCAATTGTTTGATGAGATTTCAAATGATTGATGCATAAGTAATTGCATAACAGAGTGCATTTAGACTTTGTACAACAATTTTCTCACTGTGGTATGATATTCTGGTTTGAAATTAACACTACACAGTAGCAGGATGTGTTAAATTGATTAAGGATTGTGTGTGAGATGAAACTCACAAAACATAATCAAAAAATATTTGTCATGGGAGAATCATTACCAAATAGATTATTTCAAAAAGGTCCCTCCAATATATTGTAGAGATGGAGATCTTCARTATATCCAATAATAAAAAGAAGGAAACAAAATTACAACAGATGAAATTTGCCAGTGAAGCAATGGTGATATGTTATCAGGGGAACACAGCAGCTGGCAGAAAGGGTTATAGAAGACTGATAGCTGATGCTCATCTCACAGTATGATTCTGTGACGGAGCTGAGAACTAGGAGAGTAGCAGAGTGACTTTGCTTTGAACACGTCAGATACTATAGACCCAATGTTACTGTCAAAAAATTATCTAAAAGATTGAAAAATTAGAGACATCCTACTAAAAAGAAAATTCAGAAATGATTGAAGAACTGGAGAAATGATTCGTATTGAGAGATTTAAACTGTTTCAGCTGTTAAATTTATCAAAAGGAAGATGGAGCTTGGTTGCTCTGTTGAATGTCTTCATGCCTGTGGAAAGAAAGTACTAAAAGTTTCTTTAATACATGCAAGGAGGTGAATCAAGTGACGGAAGCTGGATTATAGGAAGGACCTCTACAGCACAGCAAAGAGCCCTGAACTGCTCACCTCCCAGAGTGCCTTTTAATTCCACCCATCCCTGTGGCTGTAGGGAACTAACTCTGCTGTATCTCTCACCCAGMTCTTCCCTAGGAGGCAATTAGTGAGTGCTGAAAAACCTTGCACAATGATCTCTTACTTGCTCTTTGCTCTGCTACAGGTACAGTAAAAGCGGTAGGTTCAGAGCAAGGTTTCAAGCAAGAAGACTTATGACTGCTCTCACACCGTCCTTGTGCCTCCAGTTGTTGGTCTTATTGTACAGTTATACTTGAGAAGACAAGGATTTGATTTCTCATGACTTTTGTGATCAACACTGAACTTCACATCTAGGGAAGTACCCAGAACAATGGATAAGTAAGACAATGGAGCTGTGAGTCACCTTCATCCTTCCCCCCCCCCCCCCATTCAAGAGAAGTTAAAAGGCACTGACATCTGTAACTCTGTAGAAGGTCAGCAAAGTTCCCAGAGGTCCTCCTCTGCCTTGGTTCTCCAYTCTTGACTAGTCTGGCTGGTGTGGAAGGCTGATTTAGATATGGAATGGGTCGTTTCTTAAACTAACAGGATTGTGGGAGTGAGTGAGAAGTGCAAACACATCCAGGAAGTTTGCTGGACTAAGTAGAGGCCTAGCTAATGTTTCAAACACCAGACAGTGCCCTYGGGATGGGTATTTTGCACTTTGCAGCATTTGGCAATTAATTGCCTYATAAGTCATGACTCAACCCAATTTATTATTAAAGGTAAATCAAGCTGCGAAGGATTTTTTGGGYGTTGGACAATTTCTGAATCAATGCTATGTGCTTTGTTTTGAACAGAGAATCAGATGCCAAAGTCGTACCTGATAGCTAATTTAGACTCATGGGGGAAATGTAGATCTGAGGCTTCTACTTGGACAAGCAGTGCAAATTAGATTTGGGAGGTGATAGTAAAAGAAACAATCCTATAGCAATCCACCCTCATCCTTGTAGTGCTATTATTTGGAGTGGTGAAGTCAGAAGAAATAGATGTACTCTTTCAATGAAAATCTGGAAAGGTGCATGTTTGGGGTGACCAATGTCCCAAGCCCTTCAGAGAAGGTRGTGTAGAGATATTGAAGGTGAGTTTACTGAGAGCTTGGGAGACTGCAGCCTTGCCCTGGAGTCTTGGGCCGGGATTGATTTTGTCTAAGTGCAGATCATCCTTGAATAGTCAAGTGTGTATTATGGAGCTGAGAAGAAACTTGTGAGAAGAAAAATGTTCCTTTGTGGAGTGGCCAAGTCTCAGTAAATTTCAAGCTCAGTATTGCAATCCTTGGGGTCATGGATACACTATATGCTGATATCATATCTACTTTGAGGTCACCTATTGAGCAGTACTCTTCACAGGAGAATGCCAAGTTTTTATAGCGCTAGTTCTGGGCTTTAATGGGGATAGTGTGGGATACTGAACCTGTACTCATGGTGTCTGCTCTTTCCTTCTAGTATAGGTGACACAGTAAGACCACCTGCTTTATGCCTTTCTTATACTGGATATCTGAGAAGCAAATTGTTTGTATTTTTACAGCGTTCTTGAAGATAGAATAAGATCAGACCTTGTTAAAACTAGTTAGGACTTATTTTCATGGACTGCTTTTATTTTAAAGATTCTGCTTGTGTTAGCTGCACTTTYTCTCCTGTTGTAACCATTTCACAGACACTTCCTAGGTTTTGATCTCTGTGCACCATACCCACAGGGATATTTTGGTGTCCCTGTGAGTAAACACTAAGAACCATAAGGTTCTTTCTGCCACCTCCCTTTGATAGGGTTGTTCTAAGGAATTGTAAAATAATAGATATAGGCTTATATTTTCATTGTTTCTGGGAAAAATGAACCATAACCTTGAGGAATTTATTATTTAAGAATTACACTAGTTAAGGCTTGATTTACCCTTTTTTGGCCTAGAATCTAGTCATTCTCCATAAAATGATTGTTATCTGAGAACTACATCAATAACATCAGGCCCCAGCGAAGCTTCACTCCCATCCTGTAGAATGACATACAGCAGGGGGCATGTGGGTGGTCTGCTGGAGACCATGGACTTAAATCAGAAAGGGTTACACATCATGCAGCTTGCTGTGTGAAAATAAATAGGTTCCTTTTGACACAYGGATCATATTATTGTCAAGAAGCATGTATGCATCATTTTAATAGAATGCATTGTACCTGTAATTCAGAGTGTCATTCCTGACGAATTTCAAGACTAGTGCTTTACTCTTTGCTGTCTGTCAAGGAGCAATATACACAGCTATTGCCCAGTGCGAGCACATTCTGGGGGCAAYACTGGACTCTCTTCTTTCTGTCCACCTGGGTTTTTACTCTCCTTTCAATACTGCGAGAAAGATGTCCAGGATCTCTGTGTTAGAGACTAATGGTTTTAGGTAGGATAAAGTGAGAGAGCAAAGCCATATGCAGAAGAAGCAGATTTGATTTCTACTGAGAACAAATGTAATGAAATTCTAGTTCACGACTTCATATACTGGGTGGAATACTGTAATAGAAAATGAAGCCGAAGTTAGTGCCAGTGATTTTCACTGAACTATGGCTCATTAGCTATTTTATGTTGCTTAGCAAGGTCTGTTTACAGCTTCAGAAACCCAGCTAATTCAACGAGTCCCTTCTCTCTGTACAGATGTCCCAGTATTCTTGCCCATCTGCCCATGCCCTGTGTGTTTGCTATTCATGTGCTGCATGCAGAACTGAACGCATGTGCTTACTTTGATGAGAGAAAAAAAAAATGTAGACATCTATTCCAAATACATTGGCACTCATCTGGGCTATTTCAGACCAGGCCAGAAAATATTTCATCATGATTCCATCTACCTTTTTTATTTTTTTATGAGCCCGGAGAGCTGAATCATACACCTGAGGTTCAGGCCTCTTAGAAACATCGTATTTGAAGAAAACTTTTGAAACCCTTTTTAGTTCAAGCCATAGTGCTTCCAAGCACTCAACTTTAACACAGATCAAAATGACCTTTCCAAAAGTTCTGCCTGTGTGTGTCATTCGTGAGGTTCATCACGGCTGCTGATGCAAAACACATATTGTGACCATGTGTCAGACAGCAGTCGGTGGAGTACAGCGGTGAAGCACCTCATCAGCATGAAGCTGTAGGAACGATGGGCTAGATGCTTCAAAGAGGTGTCAAAAGACCACAGAGTGCTTTACTAGCAGATCAATAGKTCCTATTTGATGTGGGCCAGTGGTACTCTGGGATTATGCCCATCTGTTTGCAATTCTGTGTAATGATTTGGTGAGGAAATGTAATCAACAGCTTATCTCCCAGACACCCCAGAGAGCAAGCAGTAAGACTGATTTCATTTGATTGCTGTAAATTTAGGGGAATAGTTTGCTCACAGGCATGTTTCCAGCTCTCCCATGCTTGGGGCAACTCCAAACTTTCTTGCAACATTTTGGTATTTCCACAACTAGTTTTAGCCAGAAGATAAACTAATGTTCTGCTGTGGGCATCCATTCTGGTCATATGTGACACTGSTGCCATAATACTTCATTGAATAACTTCTGAATTGTATGTTATAGCTCGAGGCTAAGCCCTGGAATAAATCTTGACTAGCTCCCAGTGACTCTTCCTAGTGGATTCACAAGTTAATTATTGTCACAGATAAATATGAGTGTTACACATCTGTTTGTTTGTTTGTTTTTCTAAATTCRTTCTTTTCTTTATGCCCACAATATTTCACACCATCTTCTGTATATCTGCAGCTAACCAGATATAAGCAATATAAGCAGGCAGATAAGCATAAACATGCAAACCAGTGTTGCCCTAGTATTTCATAGCTTWCAGAAAACTTTGAATTTGATTGTAGAAGACTTACTTGTTCTCCATAGACGATTTTCCAGTGTAACGACTTTCACACATGATTACTTTCTCTTTAACTAGGAGAATGAACCAAGGAGACAAAAAGCTGTTCCAGGATTTAGTCTTACTCAAAGCAGTAATTGGTATTATTTCCATTATAGAGTTCAAAGTACGCAAATGCCCAGTTTAAAACTATAGCTTAAAACTCAATTCCAAGCACATTAAAAATTACATTCATTTACTCAAGACATATTTCCTCAGTAGCACGGGAATATAGACTTGACTCAGTCCTCCATTTCCATCATAATCCTTACTTAATCCTTCCATACTAAATTTTGTAGGCAAGGAGCCAAATAAGTATATGAATGACTTATTGGCAAATTTTTGAGTGCAATGAATGGTAATTGACTTTATGATCTCAACATTATGCCCATTTTCAGGTATTTTACAAGTGATTTTTATGTAAATTGGAAGGAGAATCAAGAATGACTTCTCCTCTCTCTCAGTGCATGAACATATATATGCACACACACACACTCCCAGGATTTTAAGTCAATATTTCAGCAAATGAGCTTTCAGGGTRGCCTAGCTCACTCATTTATAAAGAGCACCATGATGTGCCACTGGACTAACATTTAATAGATACAAATTCTCATCATAAAAAGATTTCAACCTCTTGAGGTTTGTTTCATCTGAAACACCAAGCATCCCCTACACAGCTTCCTCACATTTCAAGGATGCTGAAAATGCAGCTCTTGATACGCCAGACTAGCCTCTGCTTATAAAACGTTCTATTTTCTTGGCACCAGAAGACCCATCTGTCTCCCACCTTGCAGGTATTTAAATCACTACGGATTGTCCTTCTCCCCCAGACTAAAATAACAGATTGGAAATACAGTTGAAACAATACATTTATCCCCCTTTTCCTCCTAAGTTCCTGCACATACCAGAATGAACCAAAAGGAGGAGGCACAAACAGATTGGAGATTGAATTAAGTGACATCCTGAGGTAAATTATAAAGCTTTAAAGATAAATCAAAACAACTCTTTGAATAGTAATGAATAAAATGATTTAACTCAACTAATACCCCAACAATAAAAGCAGCATCTTTCATAAAATTTAGGCAAGCAAAATCCAAGCCAGCAAAATACTTTCCAGTTTATAAAAGTTTTCAAAAAATTGCCAGGGGATATGTTCTGGCCTTCCCAGCAGTGGAGCAAGAGTGAGCTCCAGCAAATCACATGGAAAAATCATAAGGGGAACAGATTTTCCAGGCACTAATTCAGTGCAAAAGGGGTCTCCCTTCCAATACTACGATGCGCTGATGTGCTAGCGGTGTCCTTTCTCGCATCACTGAGCTCTGCTGGATGAATTGCAGGGGGTCTCTTTCCAAATATCATTAAGTCCAAAGAAAGGGAAAGGGCTCTCTTCTCTTGTATCAATCAACTGTGTACTAACTAAAGGATATATAGAAGGTCACAGGCTTGCTGGAGGTTTCTTCTGCAGGAGGATACAGGAATATATGCTGTAAGCACTTTTGCACGTAGCCCTTATGGAAAAAATCTGATAGATTTTAATAGAGTGATAGTATTCCTACAGAATTTAAAATCAAGTTATAGAAATATATAGGAGGGATATAAATATTGGGTACAGTAATTCCTATTGGACCTTTTGGACTCCACTCTTATTACATTCCAAAGGATTTTTCCATACAGGAATAAAGCTGAATATAGTATACTGGATGCTTCTGTAGTTTACCCATTGAAATAATTCTGAGTAAATTTTTCAAATGTTGAAATGGTCTTTAAAAGGCAGTAGATGCTACTTGTGCCTTCACTTTTATATGTTTCCATAGGATTGATGATTATGCACTAGTATAGTTTTCTTGCAATCCATTTCCAACTTACCATCCACTAGAAAAAGCCAAACAAAACAGCCTTTGGCCGAATCAGCCAAACGTATCAACYTTATTCCTCCCCCTCCTCCACCCTCCCTGCCCCCCAGCTATGTTTCTTCCTGATTTGTATCCTTCTTTCCTTTTCCTCCTATTATATGTTTTGTTCAGCTCTTTTCTATTTAGTCTTCCTTGAGATCTGAGGAAGATTCRTATAGAATATTTCCTGGTAATGAAACTCATGGGTTATTGAAAGCTTTTATCCAATACTGTGAGAACCATTCTCTTCCCAGGAATGGTCCTCAGTGAAAAGATTTAGTGTTCAGACCTCTTAGTGATAACAGCCTAGTAATTTTATTAATTTGCAAATTAACTGGCAGAGCAATTTCACTCRTTAACAATTTTGTGAGATACTAACAAAACCCTCTGGGGAAACTCTGGAAGAGTCCTTAGTCTTTCAGCTTTCCCCTCGTCCCTTAGCATCTTTGACCATAATGTCATCAACTACCACTGGCTTTTTGTGCTTTCCTTACATACTGACCAGAGCATATTTTGAAAGCAGGGCATTTGTTTGTTAACTCCAGTTGTTGTGTTTGTGCTTCCCAAAAACTTTTTGAGCAATTAATATAAAAATTTCAGCCTCCAAAGTTTCAACAAGTAGATACTTCACTTTTTTTTTCTTCCTTCCCTAAGGAGAGGAGGAATTCCTTATCGCTGTTATATCTGCTTTGATGTTGGTAAAGTAGATCTCTGCACCTGCTATAACTTTCTCATTAACCTCTTCTARTATGGCATCACTCATTTATATACTATGTTGAAAGAGGTTAGTGGTTAGCGTTTTTATTTCTCTTCCTGTAGGGAAAGTGCAGATGACATAGCTAGTATGCATAGAACATCATGAGATTATTTTATTTATAAAAGAAATGTTATTAAGAAATGCTATAAAAACCACTGCATACACTCAGACATAGCTCTGATTGTCCTTCTTAATTATTTCTTTAGACTTTACGCTTACTCTGAAGCAATACTTCTGCTGTTTTCCCTGACTTTCTCAAAGGGAGTGTGCTGGGAGTCAAGGTCCTGGCAAAGGAATGGCAAGCATTCCCATGGCTTTAAATAAGAGTTTAAATGAGCACTTGATGATGCTAATGGTGCTGATGGCTCTCTTAATCTTGTGGGTATTTTTTGGACAGAGATACATGACAAAGACCAGTGAAGTTAACTATTCTTGGAAGGTTTCCAGCACTCTACATTGTCTGTGGAATATATATAGGTAACTACCTTAGATGGGATGCCTATATCTCTGAGACTCAAAGCTAGGTGTAATGAACCCAAACCATAAGGAAAGACAGATGCACTGGACATTGCTAACAGTTTTGGAGAATTTTTCAGGAGGAACTCTCTTTAGAAAAGTTCTACTTTGTGTCAGCAACTAAGGAAGTATTTTTCTCATACACATTGTGCTGCCTAAAGCATAATGAATACTCCTTCATTCACTTTGGATGCACCCTATATCAARTAATAAGGGACTAACTCACACTTTTCTAGCTGACTTAGTACAGTAACAAACCAGGTTAACATTTTTCTTCTCTCCAGTTTTTCTTGTACTTCCTGCTTGACTTTGTTGGCTACTCAGGCATTTCTAAGAAGTTCTTTTGTTTTGTTGTGTTCTAGATAATACTTTTTTAACTGTAGACTTCCAGCTATTCAACTCTATGTCAACAACCAGCTACTGAGCACTACTGCAGAAAATGTATTTATCTTCAGGCTGTGAACAAGCTAGAATATATTTTACAAGTCAAGATGTGTGGATGTTTCTATCTTAACTCTTGTTGGGTCACATTTCTCTCCCTGTTTTCTTTGAYTTTTTAAGAGCTGGAACTATGAATGGGGAATTCCAACTTCAGTTCAAWTAGGGCTGGGGGGACAGACAGCCCCCATCTCCTATTTGCAGATCAGGATGGAATCTATCAATATGTCAAAAGGAAAAACTTTAGGTTCTCTAGGACCTGTAGCTAAAGAGAATCCAGAAAAGCATTACCTTTCCCTTTGCATTCAAAACATCATTTTCTAACTCTTTTTTTGTGAAATATCCACACTTTGCCTTTTTCTCTGGATACCTCTGTATCCCTGAGAAAGCACATGTACTAAATCTTTTCTTGAAGGAAAAGGCATGTCTAGCTGCAACTTCTGCAAAGAGGATTCTAGGGAGAATATGTTTGTACAGATCCTTGATGAGTGAGGGAATATTGCTATTGCTGTTGGCTGATCCTTTGGAGCACACAAATACAGGTTCTGGGATGAAAGGCATCCTGGACATGAGCCACATACTCAAAATCAAAAAGACTTCGTAAGATTAGCAAGCAGATGTGGCTAAATACATTCAAGTAGAAGTCATAGGCTGTTTTCAGTTAGATTTGAGATACAAATTCCTTTGTTTATCTTTGTTAAAAAGTGTAAATAGGAGTCTGACTTTTTCAGGAAAAGACAAAAGCTGGAAGTTTCTATCTCTTCTAACTTAGAATTTTTCCTCTACCTTGGGTGATGTGAGAGTGCTAGCTGGAGACAGCTATAAGAAAACATGCCAAAAACTCTGAGATCTGCACCAGGTTCTTTCTGTGATGGATATTACTGAGCAAGTTGAAGCACTCTGACGAGGACTGCATTATTCAGATTTGCTGTTTTAGTTCATTTGGATTTAATGTTTTTGCTCCATATTTTGAGATTGTTTTACACCTAAAACCCAAAAGATGTGAAAGGTATTGGAAGACCTAGAAGCTGCACATAAGTTTAGCACCTTCTGTCCCTTTTTGCCAATCATTCCAATGCTCAATATTAAGAAATGTTAAATTCACCTTTATCTTTTTGCATATCTCAAATGGGCATACTACACTTCTCTACTGCCTAACTCTGTCAATGCAAGCTARGTGGAAAATGGATTTAAAAAGTTTTATTCTTTATAACTAAGAGGAATATTTTCTGAAATAAAAAGCTGAAAAAACTTCAAAACAGATGTGAACATTTCAAAGAAGTTTGTGCAAAAGAGGACAATTTTTGATCTCAGTATATCTTGGAGTGAAAACTTTCTATTGTTTCCAATTGAAACTCATTTTTTTTTCAGCTCCAAATGTAAATACTCTGATTGTAGTATAAATAATTGATGTGATCTTAGAGACATCATTGTTGTATGATAGTGTGATGGGGCAAGTGTCCACAGTTTGGAAGGTAGAGAGAAACACCACAAAGTTTGGATGCTCAACTGATTTTTATTTAAACTATCCAAACTAATACAGTTTGCACAAGTGGGCAAGAAATCTCATGAGAAGAGAATTTTTTGAGAGTTTCATTATATCTCTTCCTTCCATTCAGTACAAAGGGGCATGGGGGAGCCACTGAAAGGATTGTCAGAGCCCCAGGTGGATCTTGATTGACCCCAAATAATGAGCAATCTGGTACAGTGTTGCTCCTTCTTTGAAGCAGCTGAAGTCCCAGGTTTGTATCTGTTTTCTTTTCATGRAGGAAAAAGATGTTGCTTGCCAAATAGAAAAAAACCTTTGGGGTCTGCTTCTGCAGTTTTGAAACCACATCAAGTGTCAGTGCTGATCTCTGCTTTCCTGGTATGCATGTGTGTGATGGAGGTTTCTGCTTTTCCTTTTGTTGTGGAGACAGCAGGAAAAATGGAAACTAATCATTCAGCTTGCATCTCTGCCCCAGAGGTTCTTGCTAGAAAGCAAGAGTTATTTCTAATCCAGGTTTTACTGCCCCGGGGCTGCTGCTGTAAAATTGATGGCTGTGTGCCAACCCTATTCCCTCCTCTCCTCAGAAAAGGGATGCCTGACAGATCAGTGGGTCTGCATAAACTGTAATAAAAATAAATCGGATAGATCTGTGCTTGTAACTTTTCTCTACTAGGAAGTGCTCCATGGAAGTGGGGATGGAGCTGAACTCGCGGAATGAAAATCCCTGCAGAGAAGAGTTACATCTAAATTTGGGAATAAATTATATGGAGCAAACTGATGCCTGTGTCCTAATGGTGTGACCCTTACCACTGTTTTTTGAGATTACAGTAGGAAGTGAAATGAAAAGTATGTTGTAAGTGTAGCAGATCTTGTTGCTGTGTTTAGAGAAAGGCTGATAAAAACTAAGTAGAGTAGGGAAATCCTCAGGACACTGAGCAGTGCCATTTCTGTTTAAAGACTGCATTACTTGCTGTATAGAAATGCAATGACAATCTCCACTCATGAAAGTGGTTTAAAGAGTTATTCCACTGAGTTGCTAAAGTCATAGACATCTCGGCTAAGTAGCGCGCACAAGGAAGGTATGAAATGGGTGCAATGTCTGCACAGTTACAATCTCAGGCTCTGAAGGAGCACTGAGCTGGTAAGTGGGAGGTGGCATCTATTTTAGATGGGGGTAATAGCCAAGAGTGTCACTTCCTACCTTAACTGTACACTGGGGCTGCAAATGTGTGAAGTTCTGTTCCCAGGCCTGGGCTGACAAGGCTGAGAGCTGAATCCTGTCCTGGCTGGCTTTGAGACATAGCTCCTGGGGAGTACGTGTTTCCTCTTCTGCAGGAAACCTGCTGGCCAGGTGAGGGCTCTGACATGTGAGAACACAGAAACAAAAGCTGAGTCTTGCTGCGAGACGTTTTAGGCAGGAGGCAAAGCCCCGGCTGGACACACTGTGCTGTTGACTGCAGCATTTGCACAAACTGAGACTGGCTGTCCTACCTCCTCAGAGAGGGGCTAGCCAAGGAAACATTTCTCTCCCTCTCCTAGCTCATGCYTAAGCACTGTAGCAAGACCACATGCTGCTTAATTTTTCATGGCAGAGATGGAGAAAGCAGCTCTATTGGCTTCTTTTTTCCCTCTTCTGATATTTAAGGCACATTAGGGATAGAGTTCAGACTAAGTTTGGTCAGTGGCTAAGATTATTGATAAAAGTTCCAGTAGGCAAGGTTTTTAGTCAGGACAGACTCTTTCAAAAATATTTCTATGAGAACTTTCCTCTTTTTACCCACTCCATCCTCATGTGGTATGTTTGGGATGAAAAAAAGAGGCTTGTCACAAAGCAAATAACTCATTTAAATGTACATCTTGTAGCATGAAGAAACTCACAGTTTCACTGATGGCAGATCTAGAGTTCTTCTGTACATACATGCATATGCCATACTCACATATTCCCAGTGTACAGTTTCGGACATAAATTTTTAACTGCAGACAGGCAGACCATGAAATTTTTTAGTCATTGTGGTGGCAAGACATTTCATGTATTTCTGAGACCTAGAACATAGAAGTAAGGAGAAGCATAGCTGATCAAATAGTTTTTTTACAACATCATGGTGAATAAATAACCATCCATATTTGGGAACAGTTTTGGAACAGTTCAGCAGCCATAAAGGTCTGACACATGCAAAGACTAACTCCAGAAATGACAGACTGCCCTTACCCAACCTTACCTTTCCTAGTACCTTGACAGGTGGCATTTTCAAATTCCAGGCTATCTTGGAGAGGGCTTTTTATTTTTTTTTAATCTGCCGAACAAGTACCGTATCCAAGATTGATTTGCATTATTTCTGTGTTTGAGGTCTCTCTTTTCTGTTTACCAAACATTTAGACTGATCCAACAAGTGATATAGGAAAAAATCTTGTTGTCTAAATAGAAACAAAACACAATAGAACTGCTGTGTTAAAATAATGAACTTCACAGGAAGGACACAGCAATGAGGRTTTTTGGACACTGATGTACTTGCTGTGAACCAGATCTGATTCTTCTTATTTGTGTCATTTAAGAACATGTATGGGAATTGTTTCAGGAACTGTTTATGGTCAATGGAATGAAACAGAAGAGAGTGATCTCCTTTGGCTGGCCTTTCCCAGGGAGCCTGATACACTTATGACTCAGAGGAACAAACACATTGAAAATCCCCGGCCCAGTGCTTGTTTTGAAAGTTGTGTAACCAACCAGCCACTCTGGTCACAGACACACGGCTTTATTTGTTAATATTTCAGTTAATATCCGGCTGCTTCTGTGCTGTATTTTGGCATTTGTTTGGACCTCTTTCTTCTGTTTTCTTACATACATATTTTTAATCACAAAAGTTCTGAAAATTACTTGAGCTGAGGAAATTCCCTATAGTTATTCTGTGGTACTATTTGGCATTGCAGAAGACTTGAAGAGAAGATCGAAACACCACCTCTGTGAAGCCCAGTGTAGAAAATAAAAGCGAAGAAGTCACCAGATGGGGAGTGGGAGGGTGCAACTTTTGTTATATGGGCTCAGAGGCAGAGCTGCTCAGAGCTGCTCAGAGGCAGCACCTCGTAGCCCTATTTCTGCACCAGGCTGGACTGGCTCTTGAGGTGAGTGAAACAAATTCTGCCTCAGTAGAAGGGGAAACGGAGTCTTAGACTATCCACTCTGCTGCTGAAGGGTAGAAATGAGTTTTCTTTGTTTTTAATGATATCTGTAATGTTCTGCAGAAATTCCATTCAGTTAACCTGAGAGATCCTGCTCCTTCAAGTGAGCCGTGTCCRGCAATGGAAGGGATGTCATTTGCTGATGTCCGTTTGTTCTACATCACTTTTCCATCATGCTCACTATTGACACAGATCTGGAATTGTCCCTAACAAGTAAATGAGGGAGAGGTTCCCCAGGGAGGAAGATGAAACTCTAAAACAGAGCAGAAAGGTGGATCCTTTTCTCACTTGGAGCTGCTTTCAGCATCACTGTTTCTGACAGGTACTAGGCTGGGTGGGAGCRGCTCCTGGTCCTCTTCTGGAGCCATCTGTCACTTTGAAGCAGCCTGTGGGGCACCTGTGCACAGTTTGAGAGCTCCTGGGCTGAACTGGGGCTCTTGATAGGACACTGACCACTGCTGATCCCTATGGGAGCAATCACACCCTGAGGGCTTTGTGGGCCTCCTCTGGAGGGGAGTGCCATTGCTTCATGCCTGGTTGGGCTGTGAGGGCTCCTGAGGGCAAGGACTGTCTCTTGGCGCTGTGCTCAGCAGAGAGTTCATATAGCTAATGCTGTGAGACAAACAATAAAGTGTTTCGTAATAAATAACCGTAAATTCAATGCCTAAAATGAGTTTAGCATCCCCCCCATCCTGCTGTGGTAACATAATGACTACACTCACTGACACTGTCTTTTCTTTTTTTTCAGTGTGTTCTGGCAACAAAGTGTTCTGAGTCATAAGCATAAACAGATTAATATTAATAGCAAATGTCTATGATTAAGCTATAAACATTGCCCGTCTCTAACAGATAGAATCTCAAGAAGTGCATAAATTGGAATTAATGCAAAATTGCTACTGACACTCTGGATTTAGAAAGCCTACTATCTCCTTCTAAGAGCAGAATAAGACTATAACATTCCAGTTAAAAACTTAGCTTGACTTGTTCTATARTTGATTTAAAATACTTTCACACTCTGGAAAGAAAGTAACCTCTGACATTCTGGAGARCAGCTCTGCAGAGAAGGACCTGGCAGTGCTGATGGATGACAAGTTGACCATGAGCCAGCAATGTGCCCTTGTGGCCAAGAAAGCCAMTGGTATCCTGGGGTGCATTAGGAAGAGTGTTGCCAGCAGGTTGAGGGAGGTGATCCTGCCCCTCTCCTCAGCCCTGGGGAGGCCTCATCTTGAGTGCTGTGTCCAGTTCTGGGCTCCCCACTACAACAGAGACATGGAGCTACCGGAGAGAGTCCAGCGTAGGGCTACAAAGATGATCAGAGGGCTGGAGCACCTGCCCTACGAGGAACGGCTGCAAGAGCTGGGCCTGTTTAGCCTGGGGAAGAGAAGACTGAGGGGGGATCTTATCAATGTGTACAAGTTCCTGAAGGGAGGGTGCCAAGGGGATGGGACCAGACTCTTTTCAGTTGCCCTGTGTGACAGGACAAGAGGCAATGGGCAGAAATTGAAGCACAGGAAGTTCCTCCTGACCACGAGGGGGAATTTCTTCCCTGTGAGAGTGACAGAGCACTGGACYAGGTTGCCCAGAGAGGTTGTGGAGTCTCCTTCTCTGGAGATCTTCAAGGCCCACCTGGATGCAACTCTGTCTAACATGCTTTAGGTGACCCTGCTTGAGCAGGGAGTTTGGACTAGATGATCTCCAGAGGTCCCTTCCAACTTTACCCATTCTGTGATTCTAAGATTCTATGATTCATAGTGAAAGCTCTTTGGCTTAAAGGTTACATTTTTCTTAAATGATGATCCATCACTACACACATGTAATTAACAAATATTAGTAATATCCCATATTAACAATAACACCACGCATTACTGAGTCCAATGGTCCAATCACATGCTGTATAATACCTCAAAAATTTTATTTAAAATTCCTAAGTACCCATACAATRAGCATACTTTTTAAAATATCTAAATGCAACATAAAATCTAGTGAACCTCAAAGGGGAGAATAAAACAAATAAATACTACACATCAGAACATTTTCTGCAGGGTTAAAATCCTGCTAAAACCAGAAACAGTGTGGCAAGAAAATGCATTCTTTGTCAGAAATGACTTTCAGTAGAAGATGCATATAAGGAGAACACTTCTGAAGTCAGCGCGTGGATTCTGTGTTTATGCTGATGTAGAAGAGACCAGAATTTCCAGTGTCAGATGYTGTTACATGTTAAGTTTACAATTTAACATGTTAAGTTACAAGTTAACATAAGAATGCCCCTTGACTCTACTCAGTCATAGGAAGTTGATGGCTGCTCTTGTGCTACAGCTCACCACCTGTGCAGCTAGACCTACCTGTGGGACATCATTCTGGGTRTGATCACTGACATGCCCCAGACCGAAATAAACTCTTTTAGGAGAAGATAGAGAAGGAGGTGTATTAAGAGATGGTCAGCCACAGCCTGGGGACAAATAGGAATGATGGGGGTGGGAGGAGGGAATAGGACATAAACCAGTTTTGCCATTGCAGAAAACATTTCTGATCTGTCAGCACTTGGCAGTGCTCAATGCTTCAGAGGAAGCAATAAAGACATGTTGAGTAAAGCAGGGCAAGAGTGTGCTGTGGCACTGCAGCTGCATGTCACCCTGGAAACCCTTCGTGCCCCCTGAGTGTCAGCCGGTTTACACCTCGAGCCAACACAGCTGGTTACCCTTTCAGCCAGGCCGAGTCCCACCATGGAGCAATCACTCATGGTATCCTGGGAACTGAGTTTGGTTTCTTGCACACTGGTTTCTCCCCTTGCCTTGCCTTCCTTGTCCYCATGTCCTTCCAGGGTCTCAGGTAGCAGGGGAGTGCTAAGCACCTGTGAGGAGCAAGTGCTTTCCTCTGTYTGATGTCCATGGCCAGAGGGGACTGAACTCCAACCAGGGACTGTAGATGTGTTACACAGAGCAAGAAAATAGTCCCAAATGTAGGATCCTYCTACCTCAGGCAGAAGCTTTGGCTGTTCAGGTGATTTAATTTCGTAGCTGAAAATATTATTAGCAGCAATAAATTTGTCTGCCCTTTTAGAAATTCAGCTAATGAGTCTTTATTCTTCTTTGCAATGGGATGTAAAAAGGATGGGGAAGGGCTACAATCCTAAAAAAAATTACTACAGCATAGACCAACGTAAATTAGTATGTACCAGTCACAGGAGAAGAATGTTTCCAGTCATCTTACTGAGGGTGTAGCTAGAAATGCCTATTGAAAGGATTCAAACAGAAATTCACACACACATACATAAAAAATGGCTATATCAGGTCTGATTCTGATTTAATTATTATCAGCCAATCTAGAGTGTCTGCTACATCCGTTCTATCTGTGCACAAGTGAGATCAGAGCTTGGTCCTTGCAGGGAAACTCAGAAGAGCTGTGTTAATCTAAACCCATTGCAGAGTTGCACAGAATAATATGTTGTAATGAAAGTAGCAGTGAACATCTCGCATTGTACTGCAGGTTGTCTTGTGACATTCCCTTCTCAAACGACATTTGCAAAGGCACTCACTGCAGTGGTTTTTCATCATGTAACGGTACAGGACTGCGTGTGAGTGATTTGGAGCTGCCTGGAGTGGCTCTGTGCATTCACTAGACTTCGTGCTTTGCTAGGGAGATATGGACAGGGATGCAAAATGTTCTGGCTTTACTTTTCTTCTTTACACATTTTATTAACTCATAAGTCCCTCTGGTACATTTGCAGTTTTGCCTTAACCCCAGTAGTGACGTATACCCAGAAATGGGGCAGACAGAGTGAAGAGGGACTCTGGATCCTTGCCAAGGGCTTTGAATTGAGTTTTGAAGGTACGTGTTAGCCAGACACCTGGATTTCTCTCTCTGATGCTGCTTCCTCCCAAAAAGGAATGCTGAAAGGAGAAAACTGGAACATAAATATAAGGTATAGAGAGGATGAGGAAGRAGAAGAAACTGCTCCAAAATAGTATTTTTAGTATGGTAATAGGAAAATATTTAAATATATAGCTAGTATAGAAATAATAATAATTTTATGCAACTTCGTAAGCTAGGAATAAACCTTCACTTAAGAAGCAAATCTGGCCTCTGCAGCAATGGCAGGATCCTTAAAATACGGGGTGGTTGTTCCTCCACATAGCAGGAAGACATGGACTTTCTTGCACCTTCCCAGCGTATGAGACCATAGGCTACCTGGCATAGCTTTCTGAAGGYCTCCTGGGTCTCCAGTGTTGGACTTCAGTGCCAACAGGCAGATGAATCTCCATTGCCTGTGGACAGAGGAGCAGTATCCTCCCTTTGCCCATCCTCCTGAGCTCATCTTCTCAGGACAGATGCTGTGCTCAGGTTCTGCCTGGCTCCTGGGAACAAAGAGGATCCAYGACAGCCCTTGCAGGAAATCTGTCAAAGCCATGAGGGCAGCGTGTGCTTATGCCTCACTTGAAAGAGAATTATCTTCTCAACTATGCATGTTGCTGCTGCTTTTAGCCATATTTTTGCTGTTGAGTTTAGGATTATAGGTTTTTTTTTCGCTTCAAGCAGAAAAGAAAAAGAAGTGTGAATTTGCAGGACGTGACAAATCTAGTATTTGAAGGCTGATGATTTGTTTCTAATGAAAAGTCTTTTATTAGGTGAACTGTACAGACCTTCTTGCTGTGCCGTTGGTGTGAAGCCAACTCTATCTTTCCGCTGGCTGAGACGCTTTCTACACATGGAATTTTCTTAAAACAATAGGCAAAAGGAAACTAAATTTATTGTTCAGATGGAGATGGCAAAAAAAGTGTCTTTCAGGTAAAAAAGGTTGGACAGCTATCCTCAGATTTGTTGAAAAGAAATATAACAGTATTTCTTATAACTGCAAAAGGTAGTTTTTGACAGATCAAAGCATTATTTTCTTAGCTGATGGTCAAACCCATGCACTGTGTAAAGATGGGAGATAGGCTAAAGCTGAAGATCTACCTCTGTCAGTGGATGTCCTTTGCATCTGGGACCCTGATGGCCAGAGCACTAGTCATTCTTCCAGGCAGCGTKTGGCAACCTGAGCATGTGAATGGTGGCATTTGGCTGCAAAGGTGCTATCTGGGAACATGGGGAATGGCTGTCAGTGCATCTTGTTATCAGACAACCGAACGCCCTCATGTTTCTTCTTTTAATAGCAGCAAGAGTCCAGACGCAAAGTCCCAGTGCTGGCATGTTCTGCATTCGAAACTGGGGAATGATGAAAATGAGATGTTTTGGGTGACAGGTCTAAAAAAATGGGGAATGCAGTAGCTATTTCAGAGGGGTAATTTTCTCTTTCTGGTTTACAAGGGGTCTGCACAGCTGCAGGTACTACACTACTGATACTTCTAAATGAAACACAGAAGTTGCTGAATTGAATCACATCCAAGATCCATATGACCCCATGAGTAGTGAGTAGTTTCAGTCTGTGGCCAGCACTAGATTCTGCAGAGAACGGTGAAAAAAACCTTGTCGAAGACAGGTGGAGGTTAGCTATCTGTAGTGTTTCAAGACTGACAAAGGCCTAAAGCATTAATGTTTCATCTTTTTTCTTTCTTTCTTCTTTATTTTTTTTTGATGTAGTAACTATAATTGATCCTTGTTACTCATTTGAATATCTGACTGGAAAAAAACAAGATCTGAACCTTGGTAAGTTTTTCTGTCATCATAAAAGGAAAAAAGAGATTCTTTCACAGGAATATAGCATCCCTACTCCCAGAGATGTTAGGATGCCCCCCCCCCATGTAACCCCTACCCTGCCATTTCCCTGAGAGCAGATTAGCTCTGTGAAGGAAATTCTGGATGCTCGCAATTATTAGAGGCCTGAAAATGTAAATCTCATTTTGCTTCCCCAAGAAGGCCTGTGCCATAAAATTATACAAGATCAGGTCTGTCTGAGTGATAAACTGCAGACATATCATCTAGGCACCTGTGACCACTTCTGCATCACCGAACCTGTTAATCCTTCTTCTGTGGACCTGTTCCAACAGTTCAGTTTGAGAAAATTGCTATTTTTAAAGAAGAAAAAAATTCATTTTCTCTTAACATTTATTTCTTTCTCTTGTATGTGAAAACTTCTCCACAAGTTACAGCTGAGAGCACTATTTAACCCCAGATCAGTGTAAGGATCATTTCTTAACACTAAGAACAGGAAGTGGGAATTCTCCCACTCCAATGGTGTGCAGCACTGCTTTATTGCATTTTCAGATGCCAACACAGCAATGTGCATGTCAAAATCATGACTCTGCTCGTGGGCAGCAGTGTCAACTCAGAATACTTAAAATTCTCTCTGCTATCATTTTCCCATCTGCTGCCTGTGAAGTTGAATTCATATGCTGAGCAATTTGCTTTGCTAGGTTGAGGGATAAGTGTATTAGAACATTTTTAAAAAATTTCTTCTAAATATTTCTCTTCAAAATGCAGTGTGACAGGGAAGAAGGGAGTCCTTTTGCTTATTGTTTGGCTTCCTTCTGTGTTAACATCATATTGGGTTCCTTGAGGAGATGAGGTCATGTGCAAAACTCTGGAGAAAGGGTATGGTCTCTCTTTCTCTTAGGGAGTTACAAAACATGCTTCAAGGGTAAAAGAAAGTTCAGAGTATGGGGTGGGAGAGGTAGAGAATGGATCTCACAGCCTTCAGTGTGAGCAGAAACACTAAGACACTCACAAGAGAAGCAGACAAAGTGACCTCAAGGGTCTGGATGGGATTTGGTTCTGTACAAAAACTCACTGAGTTGGTTGGAAGCAAAGATCTACCCGCAAGGGCAATGGACAAAGGGAGAGTCATATACAATGTTTTAAATACTCTGGTGTCACGTCTGGTTACCTTGATCTTTTTCTGTTGGAAAAGTTATCCATTCTAGTGTGCATTGAAATAATCAATAGCTGATTTCAGTTTAAACACCTTTCTGTCTTTTTGGTGAGCTCACCAAAGGAGAAGGTCTAGATACCTCTAAGCTTTGGTCAGCTCAAAGTCCTGTTATACATGGAATATAAGCAAGATATAGGATGCTGCTGAAATAACCGTGACTCTGTGCATAGAATTTCATTTTCATAGAGCTCAGGTCCAGGATCCTCAGGCAGACACTCTTGCCTCTTGAGTACAAGATAAGAGTTGTTTGATTCTAGGACCAACATTGTGGGACCATTGTATTTGCATGGACTGGTGTAATTCAAGTACTTTTCATACATCCAGATTTTTAATCTGATTTCCTCAAACATTTTAGTATTTAAAGAGCCAGATCTTGGTTCATTCTCTAGTTTTTTTCTGTATCCATGATTTCACAGGATTATTCCTCATTCTCAGAGGAAGCTGCAAGTATGGCCATTCTGTACCATCTAGCCTGGTCCACAGCAAGCCCCAAGGGCACTAGCTGGTGAGCTCAGATAGCCTCCTACTCTGTGTAGTTCAGGCATATAAATATGCTTTTGCATTTAATTTGCTACTCTGGAGATAATATGCTCAGCCCAGACATAGTCCATGACTTCATTCAGTGTCATACTATTTTCCATTCTTCCATGTTAACTGGCAAAATGGAAAAGGATTTGGCTCAAAAAACTTGAGATGCCCAGTTAGGGTGACCCCCAGCTCCCTTTGCTTCCCTCCTGCATGCAGCATGAGGTTGGGGAGCTGTGAGATCAAACTGTGTATCTTTGTTCTGACATTGCCCAGCTTCTCAGCACTTAACAACATGCATAACAGCTTTCCAAGGTAGAGTTTCCTTAGGTGAGAAAATATAATCTGAAATATATAGATAGGTAGAGGTAGATGTGATATGGGTAGAAAGAGAGAGACAGAGAGAGATGCAGATGCAGAGGTAGAGGTAGATATAGCTATAGCTGTATCTGTGACGGATGGCCCTGGAATGCTATAGTAGAGACTGTTGTTGCTTAAGGTACAAGGTAGACTGGTGTTGATGGTCACATATTGTAGATATGATGGCTTAATAGTCCCAACAATGATCTAGAAATGATCAGAGAAAGCCCTGTGTGGTGCTTCCACTTCTTTGTACCAGAGAAATAGGCTGTGCCTCAAAGAAGGGGATAGATTAATAAAACTGTGGGTTGAAAATGGAGAGAGCTAGAAGGTATCCATCCTTTGTCATTCCTCTAAAAAGAGTCTGGGAGTCTGAGAAAAAAACTTGTGGCATGTGGGAGAAACTTTCATGGGATCTGTTTTATCCTGATCTGACTCTTTCCTCAGGTAAGCTGCTCTGACAGCAGTTGGTGTTTCCAAGGTACTTCTGCTTTGGCAGGCAGTGTGGGGCCAGACCCTGGAGACTGCTCATGTTCAATTTTTATTTAGCAAACTGCTATAGCAGTACCTGAAAAACACTCAGAAGAGGTGGAAAGAATGTGCTCTGAAAGTTTCTACCTGAGCCCTATCAGAAGTTAATCTCATAAAACCAAAGAAAGAGATCCTCCTGGATTTCAGAGAGCTGATGCAGATAATGCAATTGCTGGTGCATATCTCAAGAAAGCTTTCAAAGATCTTTCTAACAGGAGACATCTAGGCAAGGATTCATTCCCAGGGCATTGAAATGGGCCTTTAATGGAGTTTGCTATAGTGACACAACATCATCATATCAGACCTAACAAATGATTTTGAGCAAGTGACATTATCAGTCCAGGCTGTTGTTGCTCTCGGCTTACTATCAGAATGTCTTACCTGCTACCTTTTCTGCATTGCTTCATTTACTTAGATATCTAAGAAGAGCTAGTAAAACAGCCATTCATAATTAGAATAATTACTAACAAAAATCAATGTGAGGTCTAAACAGGTTGAAGGTCTTTAAAGTAAGTTTACTAAATTCAGGATTAATTCACACTATCAAGTACAGTGAATACAGTGTTGTGCTGACCGAGCTGTGAAGTATGTGTACTGAAGTTAAATCTGCTAAATTGTTCTCAACTGAGGTACAAAATGCTCCCTTCCAGGCCTAACAAAGCAAATGACAGTTCTTTCTTATGTAAGGAGAGAAGAAACTATTGCCATATCTAAAACTGGAATAATAACAATTACTTGTTGCAGTAGGAATGTCAAAGAGCTTGCCTGGTTATGTCCACTTGGCATAAAACACTGCTGATAATGCCAGGCTCAGAGGAATGACTGAATTCACGTTCTTTGATTGAACACTTTGCACACTAGTGTTTTCCTAGGACAACATGAATCACCTAGAAATTAGCAATGTGATACTAAGAGACAACTCATAACTTAATAAAATTACTGTCTATCTGTAAGTGGGTTTTTTTCAGTAGAGCCTATGAAATTCTAAGACTGACAGTGGTTCTTCTGTTAACCTTGTCTTTCTGAGACTTTGAAGCTCTTGACTGAGCGTGTGACTGGCGATCTTACCAAAAAAGCCTTGTGATTATTAACGCAACAGTGCTAAACCCAGACTCAGTGATCAGCTTTTTTGTTTTATTTGAAAATCTACATTTCAGAATAAGATGAGATTTATTGAGAAGTTTCTGTAGCAGGCTCACCTGTATCCCCCTCTGCTTCTACAGCACATATGCCATTGCAAAACAAGCCCTTATTGGTGTTCTGCATTTGCAAAGTTGCTGCTTTTTTTCATAGTGGAAAGCAATGTTTTTGTGAATCTTTGAATCCATGGGGTTGTTGCCCTTATAGAAGCACTTGATCCCCATCAAGACTGTGTCTCTGCAGCTTTCCAGTGATGTTTTCACTAGCGACACATGAGATCCAGTTTCTTCTTTGACAATTCTACTTGTAATAGGCTTGTTTTGGAGGGATATTTGTGTGTACGTKCTTGTAAAGTTGCGGGAAAGGCTTGGCATGTGAAAATTAGACCCGAGTTCCTGCTGATGTTAGTAGGTGTTAGTCTAGCATTATTCTGTTTTTGGAAGAAACTCTCTAAATATGTCCTTGATGTTAAAYGACAGATTTTGAGGTGGTCCCATATGAGAGCACAGCAGCCATTAAGGATTCACGGATATTTATAGGACCCATCTTGTGTAGTTTAAGCTGTGAGATTGGTCACCATCTGACCTCTTTTTAAGAACTTCATACTTTGTAAAACATCATATCATTTTTCCTTAATTTAGCAGTTAGTCAACCCTAAGGACTATAGCCTGTTCTTGGTAGCAGATAATTATTTCTCATCTGTAGGTTTTGACACTTCATGGTTTCTTGCCTTGTTTGTGGACAGTTTGTGGCGGATAAAAGTTTTGCCTACCCCTCTTTTGCTATCCCACTGGCCTCCACACATAACTTTGATGCTCTTGGAAGCTGCATCAGCAACCAGTGCATATTTCCTCCTGGCAAATTAGTAAGTTCTCAGGAAAGACCTCACCTGCGCAGATTACTAGGTGACACTGCCTCAGAGAAACTTTGGAGTGCTAGCACCTTGAACATGAAACTCCCAAGAGAGTAAGCTCTCTTACGCTGGTTACATTTTTTGCCATAGTTCTTTGTTAGTTACCTAGTCCAGCTGCAGTCAAGGCTAAGCAAATCTTGCAAGAATGAAACCAGCAAAACTGGGTTTTCAGGTAGGAGGAATGGGGGGGAAATTTAAATAAAATGCAAAGAAACTATCCTTTCTTGTGCTGTGATTTGCTCCTAAGTGAAAGCAGATGTGAAGGTAAGAACTGCCTATTTTGAATTTTGCAAACATGAATTTTAGAYCAAATCTCTCAGCAAAAAGCAGAGGGACACTAATACTGATACCAACTGATACTTAGTTTCAGTGACCCAAAGCCATTGACATGACGATGCTTGAGAAGCATTTTTATTCCAAATCTTCACAGAGAGAGGAGACCTGCCACTTAGGCGCGGAAAGAAAGAAATCTAATACCCCCTCTCGTTTTCTTTACATGCTATTCCTCCAGACTGGGTAGCTAGGCTTTTTGTTTCTTCTTGTGCTGCTCATGGCCTTCCTCTGCTTCCTCCGTATCCACTACCACTGTAAGGATGTTTTTGTTTCTTGTGATTTGGTTCTGATTGTTGTGTTTCCCTGTTTCACCTCTCTATTCTCTCAAGTTTATGATTAGATCAAGAAGGGACTTTCTTACAAGAAGTTAGAGTATAAAACATGTTGAACCAGATGCCTCAGATGAGGGATTTGGGGACAGAGGCTTTATAGATAGACTGAGCTTCTCAGGCGAGCAATCTAGCCTGGAGGCTCCAACTCTCTGTGCTGTTAGGAAGAGTCAGTCTGAACTGGACGTGGCATAAAAGGAAGCTCTTGCAAGCTGATACCCCCTCACTTCTGAACACAAGCTTTAAATAGCTGTTTTTTTTCTTTTTTTTTATTTATGCGTTTCTAAAAGAGCTTAGCTTGGGAGCTGCTAAGAAAATGTGACTTGATGACCCAGTTCAACCTGATTCCTGACTTTGTGGCAAAAAAGCAGACTTAACATCTTCATTCTTGGCTAGTAGTAATAAATTATTAGTAGCTTACGAACAAAAGTCCTCACTTCAGCATTAGTGAGCAAAATTTGGAGAAAAAAATACAGGCATTAAGCAGGCAAATAGTGTCACTGAATGCACTGTAATGACATTATGCACTGAATGCATCCTTCCAAGGTTTTAAATCATGGCAAATAAATTTTTACAGTGCAAGTCAGTGGGATATTTGGGAACTGCAAGTTATTTACTGAGACAGTGGAGAAGAGAGAACTTGCAAGGAAGCAGTGAATCTTCACTGTGTCAAGTAAATCTAGCTGTCACATTTGAACTCACATGCTGGTGGTGAATTATATTTTGGAGTTGAGAAGTCAAATGTGCTTCTATATTGCAAGAGCAAGGACTACTGTCTGTGGGTTTCACATGTGGCTATAGGCCATTAGCCTCCACGACAGCTGTAAAGACTTTGCAAGCCACAGGGATCTCACTAGCAGGTCTCTATTACTCCATGGGAAGGATTTCACGGGTAAATCAAAGGCAAGCCTGGTGAGTTCATGCATTTCCAAAGACTAGTGTTCCTAAGCCTTATATGGTGTTGGTGGGAGCAGGCAGCTACCATCAACCATGGATCTTTTAGTGACAACCACAACCCACCCAGAAAGGCCTCTTAGCTATTTGAGACTGATGATTTCATTTCTCCTTTCTGAGTTTTGCTCATTTCCTCAGGCTTTGACTCCTTGTAGCCAGATCTCTGGAGTGCTTTATGCCATCCTAGAATTCTTTTCAAATGTCTCTATTCCCTCAAACCAAAACCACTCAATTATCCTAGGAAGAAAGCCTTTATAAACATGCCCATCAAGCTGAACCTATCATACAGAAGAATGTTTCTCAAGTATGATGGATACACATAGCCTTAGGTAGAATAAACTTCTATATTATTAGCTAGTGTTTCAGATGTTTGGGTTAGCATTCGTTCCTATCCACTAAATAATTTGGTTTCCGGAAGCTTCTCTGGAATAGCACATGGTAATTCTAGTAGCTGTATATTATGTAATGCAAATACTGAGAAGCCAGCCGTGCAAGATGGAAAATACCCATGAATTTATTGTGGCTTTCCTCCTTTCACATTTTTTTCCTTTTGCTACTCAGAAGTGCACAGAGTTCCTCCCGTTACTGAACTGAAAACAGGGAGTGATTGTATTCTTTCAGGTGCTTGGAGATATAATTAAGGGCTGTAAGACATTACCTTCTTCTGCCCCAACAGAGCCACCATTTTCATCCAAGCAAAATTGAAAGTGCAATGTAGACTATTCTGAAATTTGTCAAAGATTTTCATTCCCTAACAATAATGAGTTTTATTAAAGATCCATTTACATGCAGTTATATTTATTAGGACTTTGACTCTTACCCCTATAAAACTTCATGAAAAATCACAGCAGATTAGACTGCAGGGCCATCTACCATCTGAAAGTGCAGAGTTGTGCTTGTGCATGTGGAAATTGGTGAGCAACCCGTGGGAAAGACAGCAACTGGCATCGTACAAGCCAATGGTTTTCTTGGAGTATATGTGCCCTCCAACAAGGCTAGTTTTATGATATAGCCCTGAGTGTCAATTTGTTGTAGGAATTCCTAATGGCATTATTTATGGCTTTATGTCTCCACCTTTCTGCAAGCTGCATACAGAGATCTCTATTCTGGCACTTCCAAAGCAAAGAACACACATTGAACACCACCTGAGAAAGGTCTGGCTTAAAAGACTGGACACATCCTCTAGGCACACTGGGGTAGGGAAGAGGTAAGAGTCCACCTTTCTGTGGCATTGTCCAGCTGCCTTAGACATTAGCTCATCCTTTCCTGCAGTCTTCTACCTCATTCATCTTGTTCTGCCCGCAAAATGGAAGGCATCGGCCCCATACAGATGTGTCCCCTCTACCACCTGATCTTGATTTCTCTCTCAGAGGGGTATCTCTCTGTTTAAAGGCATGTGGTGAATCAGGACATGTAGGTATCCAGCAGCTAACCTTGGAGTACTAAGAGTTGGAATTTTAAAACTGTAATGTAAGATTTCATTGAATATTAACAACATGATGTAAGGTTTGTTCATATATGCACATTGCATGTATAGATTCAATTTCTTAGATATTTAAATAACCAAACTGAAAAAACACAATTCCACATTTACATAGTCATCATTAGGCACTGATCTTTGACCTTTCCATCAAGAAAAGGATTCATAGCAGTAGTAAGTTACCACTCTACATGAACCAGAGGTAGACAGAAATGGTGTGTATACTTCAGATAGATTTTATAGACATGTGTTGGTGGTAGGGTTAGGCGGTAGGTTACACTCCCAGATCCTGCTTTTCCTGCCAGATTCTGAATAGGACTGCAGTGGGGCTTGCACAGACCTTCCCCCATGACCTACAGTCTCTCCCTGTGTTCTCATTGCATCTGGTTGCCTTTTCTACCCTCAAATCCTCATTTAGCTAGTCCTAATACTGACTGCTCTACTCAAGACTTTGAGTAGATCCACTGATTTTGGCTCCCATTGCTCCACTGTATTGTCTATCTGTACTGTTTCCAGTCTTACCTTCATTATGTTCTTCTGATCATTTCATTAGGACCTCCTTCTTCATCCTGTCTTCCTGAGCAGACACTCCTAACTTGGTCCTCTCATGTTGCTTCTCTGTGTCTCTAGATGTTCTCCTCCCACACTGCCCCATCCCTTGCTTCTCMGGTCCATTCTCTATGCAGTTTCAGATTTCCCTTCATCAACTGGTATTTTGCCCTCTACACACCTCTCTGCCTGATCCTTGTCCGGCTGATTATTTTCCTCAGCCACGCAGTGTCTGTCTCCTTCCCATCCAGATATCACCACTAGTAYGGAAGGCTGCATTCACAGCCTAACTATGCATTTCCAGTTTTTGTTGAAGTACAGGACATATCATCTGCATTCATCTAACTTGTAGACTGTGAAGATGTGATTAATTTTCAGCAGTGTTACTCTTAATCTAGACAGGAAAAGTTCTGGAGCTTTGGCTTCATATTAAAAAGCAGCTGGTCTGGCTGGATTCTGATCACCAAAAGGGGCTTGAGGGGGAGCTTATATGAAAAGGGAGGAGAAGTCTTAGTGAAAAACTGAAAAATGTRGTCAGAGTAACTGGTGCTCCTATGCTTAGCAGGAAAGTTCTGTTGAAATGTGTCTGTCTCACTAGATGGCACTGCAGAACAGTTTGGCAGTGGTTCGTGGGTGCTTTAACAGAGATAAAAATGACCGAGGGAGGTTTTATTTGTGAAGGAGCAGCATCATGTTTAACTTCTGGAAGGATCTGGGTGAAGTCTGAGCAACTTAAGCACCTTCTCTGTACAGCTGGAGCCTCACAGAAAAACATTCTGCAGGAAATACTKCAGTGTGAATATTTACAGGACTGTATTAGATGTGCTGTAATTCCTGATTCTTTTCCCCTGGTTCAGGGGTCCTAAGACTTCCCCCTAATTTTCACAATGGAGCAGTRCATAAGATTTACTTGGATGAGTGAGACGGGGGCGGATTATATATGGGCTGACTAAAATGGAGCCATCAGATATGAAAGATCCTTCCTTCAGGACTAACAGGAACAACAAATTACTTCCCCCTCCAAACACACAACTGAGGGGGCCGGGTTAGCAGCATCCGTGTAGGTCCTGAATGGGAGAGAAAAACTTTGCAGCACTGCAGGATCCAAGTGGAGGAGCAAGGGACACAGAGCTTGGCTGTTTTCTCTATTAAACCTTGCTCTAGCCAYAGACCACATGTTTTGCCATAAGCATCAGCTCCCTCCATAGTGGCCTGATCATCCTGCAGATCAGTGAGGGTGCTGCAAAGATCCTACATAGAGAGCACTTATAGTAATACCCCCTGCCTCCATGGACTGGGTCATGTTTTGGCTCTGCAGCTGTGATCCCTCTTCTACTCTCAGTTGCAAACATACAGAACACTATATAAAGAAATCCATATTTAGTGATGATTTGAGGGAGTTTATTTTGTGGCCTGACGGCATGAAGTGATTCACATTTATACAGCCTGTGAGCCTGGCTCCTGATTAATCAGTTGGTTTCAAAGTAGGTGGTTTCTCTAGCAGTGCAAATTAGGTGAGTATTGCCCTGGAATAAAGCACTTTCCATAGCCCTTTTTTTTTTCTTTTACTCAGGATTCTTCATGTAGCAGCTCTGCTTATGGACCCTGTTAGATGTGTTCTCTAGCAGACAGTGTTCTGGAGAAAGAAAGTCAGTAAAACTAAGTTTGCCTATTGCTATGGCAAAGCTAACAGTAGCTTTCTTGCAGAAAGAAAAGTATAACTGACTTACCWTACTATAAATAAGATGGTTTCCTATCAATTCTGGTTTCAGCTGAATGTGGAGGGAAGCGTTGTTGTTGGGCTGTTGCTTGTGATAATCCACTACTAAGTACTGTTTGGTCCACGTGTGGCTGATGTGCCACTGTGGGAGCCCTGGGCAGTAAGGAGTAGGACTGTACTGAGTCTGTGAGTGCATTGCTCTGCTGTAGACTGTGGCTTTTTGATCTCCAGTTGCAACCRTGTAAATGTTCTGAGTTTTCCTGAGTTAAGGCCAGAAAGTAAAGAAAAACTCATGTGACTCTCCTAAAAACCTTAAGCTTTGAATAAGCTCACGTGAGTTTGCTTTATTGCGGTTTTGGTTTTTGGAATTTAAGTTTCAGCTGGATCAAAGTCTTCAGCTTCGCAGTAGTACGAGCAAAAAGCTTTGTGGGAAACTCACACTATCTCTGTCTGAAAGGCTTGAAATAGAACACCGACATTTGTGAAATGCAGGAAAAGTGCCTTGATTCAGAATGAAAGGCTAAGAACTGGTAACACTGTCTGTTTGTTAGAGCAAGAACAGTATGTAGTTGCTCTCCCCCAAGAGCCATGAAGTTGCCCTCTGCTTCCTGGTACCTGCCAGGCTCGGAGAGAGCAGGCTGGTACCTGAAGCTGTGTAAACTGATGCTAAGACATGGCTATATCAACTGGTTTGTTACTGGAGCCAAGACACTGCTGACTCAGCCTAACTTTGGTCGGGGATGAGTGCCAGCTTTATCTGAAGCATCTCAGCATGAGATAAGGAATATTTGCAAGAGAATCTCTGATAGATGCAGACAGAGCTGCTCTGGAGTTGTTTCTTTTTGTTGTTGAAGTTCATTAACTAAAATATAGGCTGTATTAACTTATCAGGTTTGCTTTTTATTTCCCCAGGGGCCATAAATTTTGATATTGAAAAGATATTGATTCTACGATTCTATGAATATAATCCCCCCCCTCCCCCAAATATACTAGCACATTTTGGAGGGATAACAGATTAATTTCCCATTGAGGAAAAAAACAGTACATTTATGGTCTTCTTTTAAGTGACATAACTAGTATTGTTTATATTGTGTTCCCTTGTCCTTGAAAAGAGATAATCAAACATTACACAGATGAACCGTCTTCTTCGGGCAGCTGAGCTAGAATACTGCTGCTTGATTCCTAAAGTATATTTCTGTAAGGCAGAAATATAATCYTGTTTCAGCTACTTGCAAATGGTCACTGCCTGCCAACAGACAAATAAATTACAGTACAAAACTAGCAACGATGCATCATCTCCTCAGATATTGAATAGAAATTGTGTACTAAGTATAAATGTTTGGAGTGAYAACATAAGTAACTTCATCAAAATAGTAGGCAGTACGTTCTTTAAAGTTAACTTACATGTGACTGGATTTTTGTCTGACAGCTTTACTCAGGTGAAATAGTCTTTTCATCCTTTACACATCTTATCGAGAGCAAGGAGTTAAGGGAGCATTTCATATGAGTGCAAGTCTGGAGTTTAAAATTTTAGCATGCTCTTAAACTTTTAATCACACTGTGCTGACTTTACTCACATGCAGTACCATGAGTTTAACTGGCACTTTCATCTTGTTAAGATACGTTTGGATAGCACAACTGACCCCTTATGGATGTCTATCTCAAATACATTTAAGAAAGTTACCATCACCATGATTTAGGGTTCTTCAGCTTCAAAGTCACGTAGGGAATGAAAGTAGAAAATAGACTGAGACAGTGTGATCTAAAGGCATACATAACTTGCAAAGGGTTGAGATCAGGGATCAGCTGATAGTTTTGACATTTGCTTATGATCAAATATAGACATTTACCTCTGAGCTAATCACCCTAGCCTTGTCCAACAGAAGATGGAGAGAAACAGGCATTTCTAGAAGGCAATTTATCTCAGTCTCATATAGATTGAGATAAGATTTATAGCCAGATTTATTTCTCTCCCATCTTCTCTAGGAGGAGTCTGACTTGGATGTGACACTGGCCAAATTGCTCTGGCTCCATTTTCAGAGATATAGACTAAGCATGATTACCAAAATAAACAAGTATCTGGGGAGSAATTAATTAATTAATATTTTTAAAGGAATTGAAAGTGTCAGGTAGTTTTTTTTTAATATAGACTTCACTGTCTCTGGTGAAGGCAGTCATAGTTTCAAATGTTTACAAAGGTCTTTTCTTTCTCTTATTTTCATATTTAAACAAAGTGGAAGCCACTGTACCACTCCAAATGAATAGTGRATAGATGATTATCTTCAAGATTTGATTTTCATCATAGAGTGTGCAAGCAAGAGACAGAGTGCTAAGATAAGGTTGTGTGATTTTTTTTTTTTTTTGAAAGTAGTCCTTCCATAGTGCCTGCAGCTGATTTCATGGAGTCAGTCATTTGTAATTCAAGCAGAGCCTTCATGGAAGTCAGCAGGCTTGTAACTACCATGTAGAACCAACAGATAATCAGCTAAGACACATCAGCCAGCAGGTGGATCAATCTTTTCTTTTTTCTCCTTTTATTTTTTTTCCTGTAAAATGAGTCAAGATGGCTGCTACAATGTTGTATCTTTATGTGGGCTGCTAAGGTGGACTACGCTTTCTGTATAATCTGTATAGAATACCAGGTGTCCGCAGTTCCTGAGAAATATTATTTCCTTATTTTGCAGTGCTGAAATGATGCTGGGCATATAGCCTATTGCTTCATGATTAAYGAGGTTCATACCAGATGTGCCTTAACACAGTAATCCCCAGTTATTTRTCAAGGCTGAAATGAACACCTTAACTAAGTTTCTTCCCTGTGAGAGTGACAGAGCACTGGACTAGGTTGCCCAGAGAGGTTGTGGAGTCTCCTTCTCCAGAGAGATTCAAGGCCTGCCTGGATGCAACCCTCTCTAACATGCTCTAGGTGACCCTGCTTGAGCAGGGTGGGTTGGACTAGATGATCTCCAGAGGTCCCTTCCAACCTTACTGATTCTACGATTCTATGAACTGTTGGAATAAAGGTCTACTGAAAGACTAATTCAGCACTGAGCAGTTCAGGAGTCTAGGGAAAAATAAAGATGAGTAACAAGAGGAAGCTCTGGGTCCGTTGATCATCTTCCAGCGTTGGGAGATGTCGTCCTTTCATGCTGAAAAGCCACAGCAGTGTGGACTCAGGACAAGTGTTAGTATTAAAGTGACAGATGATCTGAATTCCAGACACCTGACAGATGCACACTGGRCTTATCACAGAGACTCAAATGTAACCTTTTCTGATGCTGATGGAATAACTAATTAACTGTGGCTCTTATTTGTTATATTTATATAGTGGTTCCATATATGGAGTGTGACAGAGGCTGTGAGCTCTGTTCTCTTCCCCCTTTTCACTGGTCGAGCTGATTGTCTGTKTTTAGGGAATGTAGCGTGTCTCGAGCCAGGCTGACCCTAGTCTGCTGAACTGAGTTGCAATAGGGACCAGGCACAGCTCAAGGTTTGCCTGTCTGTAGTTTGGGAATGCAGCACTGTTTAGCAGTGGTTTGTGGTTCTTCAGCAGATGGGCTCTTAAAGCTTTCTGGTGCAGGTAGAGGCCCCATTTGTAAACGCAATGTAGCATAAGCCTGTGAACAGACGTGCACTTGTTAATTACTTTTCATGGACCTCTGACAAATGATCTACAGGAGTCATCAAAAAAAAAAAAAATTAAAACCGCTGTGGTTTAAATTGGTCAACACACAAATCTGTAGGATGTACTAGTTACCTTGTGTATACTGGATATGTCACTAATACTACCCAGCTCTAAAAACTACCTTTTTAACGGATGCTTACAAAGATGAGGAAGTACACGTGCTGTGCAAGGAGATAGAAATGAAGAGGAGCAGCTTTTATGACTAATGTTTCTGCAGATGTAAATCTTTCTTTTCTTGCTGCCTCTTTCCTACCGCTGAAGTCTCTGTGCATTGGGACTGCATCAGACCCTGTGGAGAATAGGTCTGTGCCCAGATCCATGCTAGCTGATTCYTCAGTGATCTGGCACTGTCCCTCCCCCGCCTCGAGGGCAAGGCTTAAGGTGAAACTAGTCCTCAGCTGGTAAGCCCACTAGATTGCTCCAGATCTGGGCTAGSATGCAAGCCAGTGCGTAGTGTGCAAAGTATGGGTTAGCATGGAATTCAGGTTTCAGTGTAAATACAAGACCTGATCTAAAATGATGGGGTGGAGCACACAGGTCTCTCCCAAAATGTGTTGAAAATGAAGATATTGCCATTCATGCTGCTTRCATTATGCATATGCCCCTACAGTGAGCCTTGGTTATGTATGGACACACAGATAGACCTAGTGATGGATTTGCTCTCTGGTAAATGCCTGTGAAAAGGCAATCATTTGCTTCCTGATTTTTTTCAAAGGTACTCAAGCATTCCTTCATGTCTAGTTTGTCAGCCTATGGGGACAGATTTGACTCACTTTCTGTAATCAGAAAACATGACTGTGAGGGATATGCTCACAGGTGACCGCTGGCAGTAGTCCCACGTGTACTGCAGTCTGTAAGCTGYAGATAGCACAAAACAGACCCTTACTCTTGGGCAACAGCAGAAAGTGGGCAGACAGCCTCGGAGCCCATGTGTCAAGTCTCACATTCAATTTGTTATGCTGAGGTCGGGGGGGGTGATTTGTTTTGCATATGAGATCATTATGTAAACAGGACGAGGAGGCAATGAAGTGCAAAACAAAATTCCCAGTCCTGGGAATCTTATCGCTGAGCTCACAAACCAGACAGAATGGAGTCCCCAGAAAGGGAAGCAGYTATGCTGGCAGAAAAATGCCTGTGTTCTTACATACCATTTTTATTTCCAAATGTAAATAGGCAGCAGAAGAATGAAAGCAAATCAGCTCCACTGTCGCTACTGGCTTCTAAGCACAAACTCTCACCCATGCTGTCTGCATCCAGCAGCCGTCATTTAGCTGCAGTGCTTTAAAGCAGGACTAGCAGAAATCACCCTTTGTACCCAGGGACCCCAAGCCAAGGCTCCTCCTCCAGAGCTCTCCTCTGTGAGAAGCTGAAAGCTACGCTTTTCGCAGCAGCCGGGAAGCCTGTTCCGAAACGCTGCAGTTCACTTGGGTAGCACATACCTACTGCGTAAAACCAGGGTCCGAGACAGCAATTTTCACTTTCCCAAGTAGCAAACACTCTGGGTCAGTAGTCTCGGGAAGGAGTCTGCTTTTCACCAAGCCTGTATTGCCCATATGTAGTCTGTGTTCTGCACTAACGTCCTGTGGAGCTGAGTCCACATCCCGTGACACTGGGGCACGGTGAATTCACTTATGTAAATGGAGATGTGCTGGTAAAATTAGTCCAATCCTCCTCCCCCCCTCCCAGCTCTAAAATGAGATAGAAAAATATATCAGCAGTATAATTCACCCCGATTTACACTCTTGTCAGTGCCAGCAGAACTGACTCCGATTGCTGTCAAAGCATCAAGATGTGTTTAATTGAGTTAGTGCTTGATTTTTGTGCCCCTCTAGGGAGTACAGTGCTGCAACTCCACCCAAGGAACATTCCTGCAATCYCACCATTTCACTGCACTTCGTCCCTCATCTGTCCTCCCAGCAAGGAGGAGGGGAACCCAGCACAAGGTGTGGTGCAGGTGACRGCTGGAGGGACACTGCAGACCTCATGCCAATGGGACTAGTTCCCAAACACTCAGGTCGCACTGGCAAGGTGTGGGGAATGGGGTGAGAGGAAATTCCTTAAACTGCTTCCAGCACTTACTAATACACTCATCTATAGGAAAGGGCAGAATCTGACTCTTGATGAATAGGTTCCTTGGGGATGAAAGGTGCTATACAAATGAGACAGCAACCACTAAAACATTTGTTGCTCTCTTTTTCCCCTTCCCTTGATCCTTTGTGGATCTGGCTAGTTGGATCCACGCTGTTACTGTGTCAGGATTCAGAGACCAAGCAGCAATGAATTTCTCACTGCTACTGCTCCAGCCCTAATAGCAAACAGCTGAGTGAAGAATGAGGTCCCGGCTGAAAAACAAACAGAGCATTCCCTCCCCTTGCTTCGGCTGTTGCTGGAGCAGCAGCGGCTCCACTGTTATTGTAAGCCCCTGGTGTTAGATGCCAGGGACTGTGAGTGTGGTTATATTTAGACTGCCGCCACTCTATTGTTGGGGAATGGCCCAGACTATACTGCCTTTTACTGGATAGGTAGAGCCTGAATTTCAAGCCAGGAATAGTCAAATTCCATTTTAAGGGTAATTTCCCACAACCCATTTTACCTAGCGTTTAAATCACGTGGCACAAAGAAGACAAAGCAGACCTTGATTGAAAGTTGCTTTGTATAATTTTTGTCTGTTTTTTTTATATAACTGGTGGCTATCTGAAGAGGTGAAGGCAACTTTATTTTATTTATCTTTTTTACAGTCAAGCATTTAAACAGTCAAGACTTACCTTATTTGAACAGAGTGAAAGTTGGCAGATTTACTCCTAGCTCTTGGCCTCATCAGCCTCTTGGGCTGCTATATAGTAGTTGAAGTTGTGCCAGCCTTTCCATTATAACATTCCCCCTCTCTTCTCATTTTCAGGGGTTTCAAACTTGGCTGTAGAAATTTGCTCCAGGCTAAAATCTTGGCACCCAAAGTCCCAGCCCAGGTGTGACTTCTTAAAATTGCTATGAGCCAAAACTTGAAATTAATTTCTACTTAGTCTTTAGTCACTCACATACAACTGTATGTTCACTTCAGGGGAGCTTTACATGAGAAATTAAAGGGTGCAGATTAAAGGAAGATTCCATTTCCTTGAGAGAAAACTAATTAGAATGAATATACAAATATTTGTGAGATATACATCTATTGAACTGAGGCTGTGTAATCACCCACAGATTCCCTTTCTAAAGGGCTCACGGAGATGYCATTTACTTGCTTCCCACAGACTTCACAACCCCATCATGCAGCTCTGCCCAAAGTCAGTGGCCTGCACTGAGCTTTCCATGACTGTAGCAAAATGGAGAAGGGAATGCTGGCCAGGGACCAAGCTTCTGGATTCTTCCATATTGCTCCTCCAAGGCTGATCTGGGCTACAACCTGTATTTCAGAGCCCACCTAGTGGTGCACATCTGCCCAGATGCTGGCATGGAACAGCATGTCCTGTGGCCTCCTTTTGTTAACTCCCGGTGCTGAAGCAGGACATCCTTCAGACAGAGGTTACATGCTTGGAGTCATCCTGGTGGTACTCAGCTGCACCCAGGGCCATAATAGCATCTGCTTTTAAGGCTTTTGGGGAGGTCCTCGGAGAGAGACTGTAGCAGAACTTGCAGGCTAAGTCCCTAAGGGGAATTAATCATGTCATAGGATGTATAGTGCCTTGTGATACACAACTCTAGCCCTAGTAGGAGCCAGACTCTTGTTCAAGACAGAGCAATAGTAATTTGTTTTCTTTACCATCACAGGGCAAAACAACACAGGGCAAAACAAGGTCCTCATAGTCAACCCAGAGAGCAACACTCTCATGTGAGTGATGCTTTGTAATCGCCCAAGAGTCATACTGAAGGGACTCTGTTCTGGTCSATTTGCAATGCTTTGAAATCAGGTGCTCTGAGACTGAGAGTTAGACCTAGGCCACCTGAATGCTGAGACAAGGACTTCACAAAAGACAAACAACATCAAGAAAACTTATKCTGGCATTTCCACAGAAGCTTTCTAAATTTTCTGTGCTGCTGTGCTCCTAACATTTGGCTTGAATTAGCATGAAATGGCACCAAATGGGCTGCAGCCTACTGTGTCCTGCAAGGTTGCCTTACAAGAGAAGAATGAGATCTGTTTGCCAAGGCATACGTAGAACTGACAAGGACAGAATAACCCAGGCAATCCATCCCTCCAAAGGGAAATAAATAAATAAGTATAGTACCCACCAGGTCTCCCATCCCCTCTTCTTAAGAGATGTTTCCAAACTTAAGGTCTTAGATATGATTAGGACAGATGTTCCATGGCCCAGTCATATGTTTGTCTATAAAGACCCTTTTCGGTCCTGTATCTATACTAAGTGACAAAAGAACATAAAGATGGGTGTTCTGGACACAAAGGCCCATCCTATATCTTGTTTCTGAGAGTAGCCAAAAGAAGAGGTAAAATGAAGAATATAAAAAATAAGGGTATAAATCATTCCCTAAATGCTCTTTTAGCCCCCAATAGTTTGTGGCTTTGGAACTTCCTCAGCTGGAGATGGAGTCTTTGTATTCAATGATCCTTGATAGAGTTTTCTTTCATTAATTTATTTAGTCATCTTTGAACTCATGTAAACTTTGTAATACTCTGCAGAAAACATTTCCACAGGATAATTATGCACAATGAGAAAAAAACATTTTATTTGCTCTTTTGAACTTAACTTAAGATATTGGTAGAAACACTGAGCAGTTGTTCTCTGCTTGCTGCTCTTTGCCACAGCGTTACAGACCTTTACTGTATGTCTCCTTACAGCTGGCTGGGGGTGCTACGGTGCAAATGGTTGCAAAACAGTGCAAAAAACATATGGATTTCTGATTTCTCTCTCCACAGCATGCTGACATTGCAACAATAACACTGAGTGGTTCTGCTCCACTTATATCAACCCATTGCTTTCATGTGGATTTTTGCAAACCAGCTGTGAGCAATGCCAGATTGGCGTAACTGGCCAGGCTGATGTCTTTTAGCTGCACAGAGAGCAGACTTGTGCCCAAAGAGGCACTGGTCCTCGAGCTGCGTTGTAGCTGTTGAAGGACATGCTAGCAGTACTGTTGCTGAGCAATTCCTGCTGCTTTCCAGGGCTGTGTGAGCGCAGGCACCCTGGCCCTGCGTAGCCATCCYGTCAGCCCTTGGGATAAGAGGGTGCTGGCAATCATAGGACTAGGTCTAAAGGGCATTGCCAAGGAGCTGTGACAGCATGCTGAAGGTATCATTGGTGGGGTGAATATTTCTGTGGCCAGTTTATTTTCCTCTTTAATGGGATGGAAGATTTCAGAGAAAACTAGAGGATTTAGCCACTAAATTCTTACTGAAAAAGCACAAAAATACTGTGAAGTCTCAGTCTGAATCTTTAGGACTGTGTACTTGAGCACATAGGCATAAGAACTGGTGTTAACTGAGCTCATATTCAAAACTGCTGAGAACCTGGGATGTGCTCRTATTTTTAAGAGATTGACTTTAGGCTCCTGCTGTAAAATCCTGATTTCACTGAGACTGAGAAATTGAACTACAGTTTTCAGCAGGCCAAGATCACATCCCTATAGTCTGAGTGCCTTAATTACTACTTACAGTTATGTCGCTGATATATTTTACGAGATCTTTTTGCTAGAGTTTTGGTTTCTCATGGAAAGAAATATAACTCCATATTGTCTTCACTCTGTTCATACCATAATGATCACAACTGTAGGCAAAYGAAAATGTTGTTACTCCATTAATGCCTTCTGGTTGAAAATCAACTTCCAGTTCTGTATATATTTGTATCTTGGAATGTTTTCCATGTATTTTTTGCTCCATCATATAAATTCATATTCTGTTAGACTGTAAGTCAGATCAGCCTCCTTCAGGGGGAAGAGTCACAGATCTATGTCCTGCTTAATACAGAAGGAGCACTGCTGTGGCTTCCYGCTTCTTCCTATCTTCTACCCTGAAATTCACTCCACTACTTTTGTTTCTGCCTTTTCTGTTGCTTTCATCTATCTCCCACCTATTTCCTACTTGTAATAGTAGATCCTTGTTCCCATTGAAATCAATAGATCATTTATTTCAGTGGGATTTTTGACGCTTAAGCAGGAGTAAGATATGTAAATGCCATCCTAAATTTATCCCTAAATCTTCAGCCAATGAAAGAATGCAGCCAGCCTGGCAGGAGCTACATGTACGTTGTCTGTGTGGGGTAGTGCCACACAAGTGAAAGGATTATTTCTGTGTTGGTTGTTGCCTGCTCTTAGGTGTGGTGAGACCTCCATCTATGTAGCTGAATTTACACTGGAGCAGGAAAGTAAGAAATGCATCCGTCTAAGTGTTACTTTAAAATGAAGGAATAACTTTTGAAGCAGTTTTAATTTACAAATGAAATAATATTTGTTGTATACTCTGCTCCTAGCAGCATGAAAGCATATCCCCTTTCTCCAGCTTCTATGAGATTTAATGTTGCCCGTATTTTTCTGGCTCTTCTGTGCTTGCATAGCCAGATGCAAGTCCAATGGGAGAAACCATTTCTTCAGTAGTTGGGTGTTTGGAAGGCACGTGGCCTGTTTCCGCTTAGAAGGAAGTTAGTAAACTTACTTCCAGTTATGATTTTCAAGGAGCTTACAAAGGAATATTATATAGGATTAACTAAAGCAGGAAAAGCTTGTGTTGTGGTGCAGTGGTCAAAAATATTCTAAAAAAAACCCAAGTGGCAGTTCTAAAAATATCTGTGCTTTGAGAGGAGAGATGAAAAAGCAAGAGGTATAATTACAAGAGAGTGATGGACAGCTAGGCCTTTGCTGCTTTTATTCTCCTATTTCACATAATCGTTTTGGAATATGTTGGAGGAGCAAGTGTTGGTTGTTGTAGCCCCAAAAATGTTTCCCAAATATCCTCCCCTGGGGATTATAATTTCAAAGAAAATAGACTCTTTTGCTCTGCTAATTGCTGTTGTGGTTATCAAACCCTTGTACTTTAAATATGCTATAACTGGAATTGTTAAGAGGGACTTTTTATCTATACTCTCTAACCTATGTAAACCATAGAAATGTTTTATATCACCTGCTAACACTTTTCTATAACCTCATATTTTCCATAGTTGCGTCYTTCTTGTGAGGAAAAAGAAATCTCTTCCTCAGCCCACACAACTACCACATATACCAGCCGACATCAGACAGCAGCTGTTTCTAGTTTTAGTGAAAAATATAATAAAACCCAAAATGTCTAATGTGGTATGTCAAAAAAAAATTGCTCCAAATTATGCAGAGGTAAGAATATTGTTAGAAGGAAAACATTGCTTTCCAATCAGCTTTCTGTGAAGCATTTGTACTCAATTGCTTTCTAGACCTCGTGCTAGTCACTTCTCTGATTGAGTAGGAAAAAAGGTGCAAAAGAGGAAAGTGAAAGGATATATTCCTGTTATTTGTCTATATGGCACCTAGAATGTTGAGGGAGTTCATTAAAACGTAATACTGACAGGCATATACTGAGCATGACAGACTGTATTGTAGGTGGGAATGTGAGTATGTGTGTGTTAATGTAATAAATAATTTTAACTGGATGAAAATTCAAGCTCCTATAATTCACTTCCAAATCTCTTTTATTCTTTCTATCTAAACTTCTTCTAAGTTTTSAAAATTTTTCTCCGGGCAAATGCAGCTTTGAAAAGGTAGCTCAGCTGACACCTCCTTTCCTTATGTGTTTCCCTTCCTCTTTGAGATTTGCAATTTCTGTGTGGAAAAATACTTTTTGAGAATTAATTATTTTTAGTGCTAAGCTAGTGGCTTCAGAGAATGACTCTGATGATAGCTTCTTTTCTGCYGTTGTTTAGCAATAGTTAGTGAAGGTCACTGGATCCCAGTTCCTTTCCTTTGTTGACATCCACAGTTGCAACCAGGATCAWGGATCTTTTCCTCTGGATTACTTTAGTCAAAGCAGCTGCAACACGCTGCTAATTCATTGCTGGATGTCATCTTTGCCATGATATTTATAAGCCTGATCCTCGGTATTGATGGCAAATCACATTCACACACACCTTACCTGCACAACCTGCTTTTGTGCATTTTTGAAAACTTACATATATTTAAAGCAAAAGTAAAACAAATRATATAGAGCTACTTAATTTTCAAAATACGAAGAATACACCAGAGGGAAAGAGCTATGTGGCTAGGACTAGATTCTCAACCCTTGCTTTTTTTTTTGAATATAGCTGACGTAAACTGAGAATATGTATCACCAAGGTYATAGCATGAATGAGACTTGTGTGTATAAGATATCAAGGGTGGAGCATAYGGTGTGCTAATCTTGAATTTTTGTTTAGTTATTTAGTGCTTGCAATGTACTGATCGTGAAAACATTGGAGTCCCTGCAGTGACAAGCTTAATGAAAACGTCAGCAACACTCTAAGAACAGATGAAAATTGAATTTGTTCTTTTTTTAGCACTTTATTTTATATAAACAAAAATTGAAAACTTTTGTTCTTTTGTTTAAATATTTTTTTGAAATATTTTTAAATACATAGGCTCCTAAATTTTTGTATATGTGTACAGGGATGGAATGGAGTGCAGCAGTAGGGTTCATGACTTTTTTTTTTTTTTTGGCATGGTCATGATTATGGCTTATGTCTTAATATAAGGATAATATAACTTCTGTGACTTAATATGACAGTTTTTGAGGCAGACTGAACAAAAAATTACACTTTTCTACCTGTGTTTTATTCCATGAATGAAGAATCCTTTGCTCTGGGGGAATAACTTTAGGATTTTCCTGTGTACACTAGACAAAAGAAAGCTGCATCTGCCTTTTTATAATGAATACATGAAATGCAACAGGAAATTCAAAGAATTCAGGATAGCCTCAGCCAGAAACTAATATATATGGTGCATACTTGAACAAGCGGAACATTCATTAAATGTTAATGATAACAATAATGCTTGAAAAACAACTTGAAAAGGAACAGAAAATCTGTTGTTAAAATCATTTTTTTTTTCAGGAAAGGAAACATTCCTTTGGTGGTCGCATCAATCTAGTCCCTTGCAGATGCACATAATTCATCGCGGTTGGCCGTCTCCTCAGGAGCACGTCAGGACTGAGTTCAGAGGGGGGTTATACGGGTCAGGAGGGAGGCGTTAGGGCTGTGCTGTGTGCAGAGAAATTTGCACAACTGCCAGATTTAGGGCGCTTCTGTCTAAAATTGGCAATTTCATCACTTCAAGAACACCTCTAAATCCCTACTGTAAAGTAAGTGAAAACTTCTTTTTTCCCCTTAGGCTAAGAGTTGCACCAGCAGTGTTTGAAGACAAAAAGAAGTAGCTCATCACTTCAGTCAGCCCTGAGATCTGCAGAAGAAACTTGTCAAAAAGTTTGCTGAATCACTTTCTCCCTTTCTTTGAAATGCRAGTAGCTCTGTGAACCAATGTTACCAGTGGTTCTGAACATTTTTCATAACCTGATCTTGGGTTTCAACAGAAAAATTTTCTTCTGTACAGCTAAGCAGAAAGGGAAGGGAATCTGAGTACTCCTGCTTTGAAATTCCCTGGCTGAGAGGTCATCTGTTTTCTTAGTGAAATTGTTTATTGTATTGTCTAGCTTCAAAAACTTCTGGAGAACCTTTTATTATACTTTATATCATTCTTTGAGCAGTGGCTGTAGGTATCACGACTGAAGACAGTTCTCTTCAAAACACCCCTCTTTCTTAACTGGTTTTGAACATTGGCCACCATTGGCAAGGGTATGCCAATTATTTCCTCCCTTGGATGAGGCTCAATGTAGGAGACTGTGTGTGTACTAGTGAAAAAGAATCTCAAAAATTCAGATCGAGTTTGCGTCTAGCTGGGGGCAAATTTCTGGTACCTGGATGTAAGTGCGTTGGTGATGAGAATTGTTCCTAGTTCTTGAGCCTCATATACAGCATGGCTCTCAGTTGTTTAAATTTGTAGAATAATGTTACTAGCGAATTAACAGCTGTAGATGAACAGGAAATTAGCCTGCAGCATGTTTGAAAATCAAGCAATTAGCATCACAGTACCTGAAGACTTACAAGCAATCAAAAGTTGCTTATATTCCTGAGCTTTCCCCAAAAGCGTACATCCTTGGCTGCTCTCACCTACCTGCCCCTCCAGCTTTAGCTTTTTCCATTTCCAGAGAGCCTTCTTCACGTGTTCACAATGACGACGGTGGCAAGGAAGGGTGAGGRAGCTGGATGCTGGCAGAGTGGGTGATAAAGGTACTACTGTGCAACACCGAGGAGTTACAATAAATTTCACATTGCTCTCCCATTTCTCTTGTTTGCTTGCTAGTATGGAGTAGCAAAAATAGGTCAGATTTTGGACTGTGGCGTATGGATTTTTTTGAAATTGAATAAACCAAAATGCTGAAATATTCCTTTGGGGAGTATTTCACTGTCGTGACATGGATAGGAATTCTCTTTCCAAGAAATCTTCTAAAAATTTATGCTCACCCTAGTTATGTGGCAGCCACTGGATTTCTGATCTTTGCTGTCACATCCCTTATCAGCTAAGGTAACTAGTGATGTGGCTGTGACTCTGTCCTAAGTCATGGGCACTCTGTATTGTTTGAATATTTAAATCAGGTATTATCTCTATTTCTATAATCCATACAAAACCCACTTAGGCTTAAAACAGTGTGCAGAAAGAGAATAGATTTCTCTTATGTCCAGTAGACAGCTTTTTACCAGCATAAGTCAAATAAGAAGGAAATCTCCAGATAGTATTAATAGTTGAATAGAAAGCCTAAATCCAAATATCTATCTGTGAGTGTGAAGCACACACAGCACTTTATTGGCTTCCCAGCCTGTATTTAAGCTTGGTTTTGTGCCTACTAAAGTTAATGGGAAACTTTCCGTTGTTTTTCATTGAATATTTGATTATATATTTAGATGACATATTTATATGAAACATAAAATAGTTTATATGTATATACTGTAAAATAGTTTAAGGCCAAAACGATTTCTTTCTTGCTTGGAATAGAACTATGCTATAAATTAAACTTATCACCTCTGGTGTGTTTTGCACTGCTTTACATATGCATTTCCTCATGGAAAGCAGCAAAGAACAAGAAGTGATGAATATCTTCTCCAGCAGAAGCTGTGAGGGTGAAGCTGGGGACTGTATTTATTCACACTTGGAATTTGGCAAGACAGTTGGAATAATGTCAGATATAAAATAAAACTTTGATCTGCGTTGTAAAATTCCTGTCTTAAGGACAGCACATCCTAGGGGAGCAGGGTATGCAGTAGGAGTTGTTTTAGCACAAGAAAGGATTACCAGCAATATTGCCTATGGCATCTGGTTTCCTTTGGAGGTATTTAATCTAAATGCTATCCATTCCTTATGTCGTGTTTGAGAGCCACAGAATTTAACGCAAGCTGAGCAATTAGGTCTTAAGAGTAAGATCATGGCATATCACATTTCATTGTATCACTTTCTGCTGTCCTTGCGCTGAGTCTAATAACTTCTGTTTTGTGAAAGCAGCTTTTTGAAAGATGGAAAGTTTGAAATTGGAAGCATGAAGAGTTGAGAATTCCTTGGTGTTTTATTCCAGTTGTAAAATCAGAGCCACTGTGGCTTCTTTCTCAATTGCACTTGGCTGACCTCAGTTATCAGCCATTGTGTGTGTGTGTTTTTTTTTTTTTTTTTTCATTTCTTTCTCTGCTAGGTTATAGTTTTGTACCACGTATTTTCTCCTGAGGAAGAATTTATACCTATAAATAAAGCATCTGTCAAGATTCTTCATGTAAAACAAATTTATTAAATGTTTCCTGCCTCTCACAGTCAGTCACTTTTTCTAACCCTTAATCCTTTTTGTGACTGTTCTCTGAACTGCCTCTTCACAACACTGACCAGCATTAATTAAATTCCTGTCCTTTAATTCTTTATACATTGACCTGAGTCTTCTGGAAACTCGAGGGACCGTCTTTCTGCACCTACAAACTGCATTTTAAGACTGACTCTATTTGGAAGAAAGCATCTTTTTAAAACTGCTAATCTGCATTCCTAGTTCTAGAYACAAGAAAAATATCACTAGAAACCCAGCTCTTTTCATGCCCTAGCATGAAGGATGGCACTAGATGTCTCTGGCCCGGTTCGTAACGTTATCCTGCTCATGGCAGGAGGATAGACCACTTGAGGTCATTTCCAGATACATTTTCTAAGCTGCTTCCTTTTCTCCTGCCTAGGAGCAATTTTGCCAAGGATTGCTGCCACACTGGCTGATGATTTTTCTTGCCTCTCTGCAAACACTGGCACGATGTTAGTACTCTTGCAGTCTGCTGGATTTTCTGAGGAATATGAGGTATGGCAGCTTACTGTAGGCTGGCTGCACTCAGTGACTGGGGTAACAGGAAGGGTGAAGAGATATGAAGTCTCAAATGGAGACTTTCTTGACTGTAACGTAATACAAGCAAAATCATTCTTGCTTCAGGACAATTTCTGTAGTGGAATTATCTGTCCTTTCATTATTTATSCAGATTTCAAGTAAAGTTTCCTGACTATAACCAGTTAACGTTTGTGTTTGGATCAATATTATCTTCTGCAGATCAGGACATTTGAATGAGAAATTTTTATTCAAACATATCTTTATTAAGAAGTGCTATAAACTGATAATGTCTGCTGCTCTCAGTTAKTTATTTATTTGATCTGCTGATAATACAGAATGAGAGAATTACAGTTGCTAAGAACCTTGCATTAGAAATTAAAAATTGGAACAAAGTACTGGCATGATGTCTCTTTTCCTACTGATGCCAGGTGATACAACAATATTCTAATCCTATACTATGACTTGGGTAGAAGAAGCTTTATAACCAAAACTGGCCAGCTCTGCCTGTGCCATAGCCCAGACAAAAGTTACAGGCTGGTACAGAGACTGCTGGCTGCCACTCTAAAATTTGTAACCTAAATGCCCACTTCAGCAATCCAGTATACCAGTGTGAAGATTTACAGTAAACAGAATTTCTCCTGACTTACATCAATGTGTCTGAGAACATAATTCATCTCATCATCAATTTGCCTTTAAGAGCTGTCTCTTACAATTTTTTACATGTGAACAAATCTTCCAAATTACTCTTCTATAATGAAAATTTGCACTTATATTGTCAGGGAGTTAGTTTCTTTCTGCCACTTCTAGTTTGTCAAAGGAACAGTAGGAGACAGACATTCCTGTAACAGCAAATATTTGAAATTTAATATTTCCACAATGGTAYAGGCTACAGGAAAGAGGAAAGCCAATGTTCATAATCAGACACTAAGCATTGTGTCAGCAGTTTGCTTATGTGCTTAACAGATTAGGCATATGCCATTTTGTTATCATAGAGTTGTTTTTTAAAAAAWTATTTTAAGAAAGATTATTGGCTCCAATTTGCTAATTCAGTGTATCCAGCTTTTCCTTTACTTTGCTCTTAAATATAAGAAAATTTTAGGAAAAYTTTCCTTCTGAGAAATTACAGGTGGATCAGTAATGTATACTTGAAAAATCTATATGTGTTGGCTCAAGTAGGTAATTTTGTCTGTTGTATGTTAGTGAGTAAAATAAAGCCTCCAAGAGATTGCACWGTGAGCCCAGTATATACAAACAGCAGGTCTCACTTTGCTGGGACACAGATACAGGAATATATAGTCATCTATTTATAGGCACATTAACGGTTGCACACATTTACAAAGCAGATGTTTATAATCATGCAAGTGCACATTTTTGTCTACACCTGCCTGTGCATTGATGTATCTACATCAGGAAGGCACATGATTGTTTGCGTGTGGATATTTTGCAGGTGCAATGCAGATTTCTCGAAAGTTTTGCTCCTATACTAAGAACAAAAACAAAACATTAGTTTTGTATCTTAAGTTTCTTATTTTGTCAGTCATCATCAAATGAGCTCCTTTTAGGTGTTATAAAAGCCTGATGTTTAAACATGTCACATATCCCCAGATGTTGATCCTTTTAATGTAAAGCAGTTGCATGATTAGAAATATATAGCCTGCTTTTCTTAGTAACTTTTATTTTAATTCCAAAAGGGACTCCAGCAACTGTATCTCCATATAGATTTATAAAAGGAATATAAGGCCAAGAAAATAAATGTTACCTAAAAATAAACTGGACTTGCCAAGCAATGCAACATTCAAAGCTGTTGATACATCTCATGAGCCACTAAAAGGAGATCTCCTTAAAAGCTGAAGTTTTTCTGGAAGTAGCTAGGGGTTGTTCATGTTAGGCATTAGGTGGAAAGTACCTCAGCTTCCTGCCAAGCTTCCTGCAGTGCTGGGCCATGAGGCTACTTCTACCTTCATTCTCATCTTGTGCTGCTTCCAGAAGTATCCACCGTGTGCGGTTTGATAAAGCTCCTTTTGCTGCTTTCTGCTTTTCTAACTACACAGAGCCAAAGTTTCTGCAAATTCCCTGACCTCCCTCCACGCCCCCCCCACCCTTTCCATTCGTCTGTATCTTTGGATTATATTTTTATAAACTGTGTGATTTGATTTAAATTTTTCCATCCTTTTGACATTTTCCTACAGAAAGGCAGTACAGGGTGCATTTTGTCACCAAAACTGTCTTTTGAAACAGCAGTTTATATGAATGACTAAGAAGATATACCACCTCTGGAAAAATTAAATCAGCAGCCTAGCTTACAGCTGGAGAGAAAAATATTTGGAGGGACACTGCCTTCCTGAGAAGAAATTAAGGACAGCGTGGAAGCAGCCAAACTGGAATAGTACAGAGGCCCTGGTACTAGTGACAGCAAGTCCTGAGTACCGAGAACTGTTGCATTTTGAACCAGGTCCTCTGTTGAACTTTGGGTTCAAAKGAAATTTGAACTTCTTGCTGCCCCATCACTTCTAAGGGACTCTTCGCTTCCCTGTGGTATCAGTCTTTGTCTGCTCCTGCACTGGTGTCTTCTGTGTTAGCTACTCCACTAGCCTTTTCTGTTTGAAATAAATTTAAATAATAAGATCTTGGAACACTTAGCTTTTGTAGTAAATCCGAATGGCTGACTGTTCACGGGTCAGGTACTTCAGGGGTTACTGCAGGGACCGTGACCCAGCACGCTCTCTGCACTCTCAGTGGGACATCGAGCGACCTTGCGCTGTGCACAGACCATCTGGCTCTTGATCTCTCGCGGTTCAAAAAGAAAAAAAGCTTACGATTTTTTAAGTAGGTTATATGCTAACCCAGCGGTACTGTTTTCCAGTGTCTTGTTTTGGAACCTGTTGGTTAACTGTTATGTGCCGTATCCTGGTGTGATTCACATTGCTGTCAATCTAAAAAGACATCATTGCTCTGCGTATCGGGAGGGCCCACTAAAGCTGAGAGTTGTTCCACAGCGAATAAAACACTACCAAGAAAGAACATACATAAGAGCTAAGGCGTTGGTGCTGTTGTTAGCAGGGGAGAAAATAAGAAATCTAACATAAATTATTTTAGAATGCCACAAAATACTGTACTTTCATGAATGCATTTTTTTGCCTTTGGCACTGTTTTTTGCCTTGCTTGCCATTTAGCATTCATGAATGATTTCAGTGCAAAGTCCCTGCAGAATATGGTTTTCATGTATGGAAGAAATACTGTTTTCCACTAATAYGCCTAGAAAGGCCAGGATTAAAATTAATTACACTTTCTATTGCACATGGTCCCAGATTTGCACATGAATAGTATTGGAGGTTCTTTTATATCATGTATCTCTGGCACAGTTCCTGTACACACTTGTTGTTTCTAATGTACAAATAGCACATTGACTAAAGCAGAGGCTTCATCTTTCTATGTGACGAGGAAAACATCCAACACTTTCAGATTCTATTAAAAATAGCTTCCAATAACATCTAGTAATAGATTTTAGTCAACTGTTTTACTAGCTGTACTAAGTCCATTTCACTGACTTTTCATTCATTTCTGTGGCCACTTCAAGTAGTTAGTGCTGGCTATAAAGCCTGCTCCTAGTTGAATGTCTATCTCTTTCTTTCTATGTTAGTACATCTGAATATTAGCATGGAAAGTCGGGGGACCCGAGCAGGCTCAAAGGCAGCCCCTGCGCTGTGGAATTTGCACACCTGTTGTTTTGAGAGACYGTGAACCAGCTGGCCTTGCAGGACAGGTCTGTCTCTTCTTGCAGTCTGAACAGGACAGTGGGTGGAACAGCACTTTTAGAAAACCACAGCTCTAATCACTATGATTTATTTGGTTTTGAAAAGTGTACGTCTATCCAAGGGCCACACATCAAATGCATTTTATTAATAAAGAGAGATGTCTCCTCAAGTAAAAAAAAATCTTGATGGAGTAAAGTGCACACTGTAGCTTTTTCTCCTATTCTATCTTTCCTTAGCTTCTAAGTTCTAGCTTTCCAATTTACCTCATAGGCCATGAACCTTATGATCTACTGTCTAGCTTGGAAATAAATGTTTTAAGATTGGAAAACCTGTTAGCACAATATACTTACTTCACATAAATTAAAATCCACCAAAATGCAATATGAAGTCTGTTTCTTAACTTCACCCTGGTAACCAGAAAGGGCTCTTCTGTTACTGCTTTCAGTCATTTTGTTACTCTGTTTTATCTACCATTTATGCAAATGAAGCAACAGATCCTACTTCAGGGTAGTAACACAGTGAAGGAAAAATGATTAATTGCCTTGTCAGAGGTAATAAACGTTCAAGACCCAAAGGATAGGTTTAACTTGTGATATTTATTGAGAACAACTCTGTTATAAATTCATGAATACTTTTAAATTCAGTCTAGTGGAGAAGCTTCGGTCGTCCAATTTGTTTGCCCACATGATTTAGTTAAGTTTCACTAAAAGCTTCTTAAAAGAAAGAAGAAGAAGAAGAAGAAGAAGAAGAAGAAGAAGAAGAGGAAAAAGAGGAAGAAGAGGAAAACAAAAACCTTTCTTCTGTGGAAACCTCTTCACAAAGGCACATTTCGCAATGGGAATAGACATGGAGATCTTCTAGGAGAGGCACAAGAAGAGTTTTATTTTGCAAGGCGCTACTCTCTATTAAATGTGTCTCAGGCTSGTCCAAGAAAACCTGCTGGGTTTACCCTTTCAAAACACCCCCACCACCCATTATAGAAGAACCCTTTATCCTTGCTTTTACACTGGGCCTTCTTTTTCTGATTGTGATTGAAAGTATACCTATTTCTTTTGAAAAGCTTCTAAATTGTCAGCTAGGTACAAGAGTCAAARTACATCTGTAAGTTAACTCAACTAGCTGTACCTATAAGCAGTTATGTTCATTAGTCATACAACTTAAATAAAGAATATTAAAAAATGTTAGTGGAGGCCACATAGAGGTTTATATTTGTGTTTTGTTTTGSTATTTAAGTGCTAGCATATCCTAGGCAGCCCAGAAAACACCATATGGAATGCATGGGGAGGAGGGAATAGCCAGTCTTCTGAGATGAATCTTCATGAAATTACATTTCTTGGAAGAATATCAGGGAATGCTGAAAATAAAGCACAGCATATGTCTAAAGATACTATTGTCTAGACCACTAAGGATTAGGTGTTCCTTCTCATTTGTTCAAAGCAATGCTGTCTTTTCTGTAAGATGAAACTTACTCTGCAGTACGCAGTGACTGTAAAGAAAACAACCTCCTATGGCACTTACTGAGTAGACTTTCTTTTTCTTTTTCTTTTTCTTTTTCTTTTTCTTTTTCTTTTTCTTTTTCTTTTTCTTTTTCTTTTTCTTTTTCTTTTTCTTTTTCTTTTTCTNCCTTTTCCTTTTCCTTTTCCTTTTCCTTTTCCTTTTCCTTTTCCTTTTCCTTTTCCTTTTCCTTTTCCTTTTCCTTTTCCTTTTCCTTTTCCTTTCTTTTTTCAGAATGAAAGCAAACTGACTATGCCAGATATTAACATTATGAGAGCTCATTCTCACTTTTATGTGTTTGATTACCTCATGTGAATAAAACCCGAAACAGTGGTATCAGTTTTTCAGGATTTGCAGTGTGTGTGTACTCATCATTCTGTTAACTAGTTAAAGGAATGTATTTCACAATATATGGAATCAGTAATTATTGAAAATCATTTCAAAAAAAATTTCTACAGCAAGTTGATTTTCTTTGGAGTGATATAAAGAACTTGTGTAGAAATTACAAGTCTCTATATGACTCATGCTCAGATACAGCCAATCTACCCACTGAGGCTCAGAAAGTGTATCCAGGTATTAGTCTCAAAAGCATAACCATCACACAAATTATGTTTTCAAATCACAACTGGTAAAGAGCTCTCTTAGTTCTTTGACTACTTCTAGCTTTGAGTCTTTTGACTCCTCTTCTACTTTTTTGCCTGGAAGAAAATATGTCTTTGTGTTCTTTTTCTTTAGAATTTGTATACAAATCTAAGTACTGCCTCCCAAGATAGCTACTAGAATGACATTACCTTGAATAGACCYGCCTCAGGTTCATCATTATAGCCTTCTGACATTTTTCTGATTTTCTATTAACAGTATTACTTCAAATCACCAATGTTTTTCTCCAGTACTACAAGAAGTTAAATGACTTTTTTTTTYCCAACAGATCCCACCCAAAGCAAAACCAAAACCAGAAAACCTTCCACAGAATCTCTGTAACCATTTAGTGTTGGCACCAGTTGAAAATTGGCCTCCCCAGGGCTGTACAAAGAACAGTGAGAAATATTCATGGTGAGCAATACTAAATAAAGAATTGTCAGCAGCAAAGTAAAGGTCCTTCCAACGTTCTCTTCCAGATCTTCCAGCCTGATGGTTTCAACAAGTTTTATCAATTTTACCTTTTTTCTCTAAATAACAAGGAATCTCTGGCCTTTGAATTTAGCAATATGTCCTCTGTTTGGCTTGTGGAGCTTCTAATGCCTTTCCAGATGAGAAATACTCTCATCCAAAGACTTGACCTAACAGATCCAGCTTGTGCATATAGTGCAACTGTAACGATTGCTAAGAGTTAGAACAATCTACATTTAATAAGGCAAGACTGAATTCAAATTCACAGTTGCTTTCTTCTTCCACCCTGGATGAGCTGACATGAAAAGATGTAGTATACAGCATCTTAAGCAACTGAATCATGAAGCAAAGGTGATTACAGGACAGATTTTGCAGCTACAGAGAACTGTTTATAAAACATATGGTTCACTTTTGTCTGTAGCGTTACATTAAAATATTTAAATGGAGATTTTTACTTTGTGTGCAGATTACAATAGATGCTAATTATTTAGGAATTGAGATCTAGCTAAATTATCACTTCATAAATCTATGCAACATTCTATTATTATTAACTGTAAATTTTTGTGAAGTGAATTGAAGCAAGCTGGTTGAAACTTTTAGTAGCTGAATGACACTTTCAGCTGACATGGGTACTTAAAAACCTGATCTCCACTGGGACTTGGAACATGAAGGTGGAATTATTAGTTTTGTTTTATAGTAGTTGAAAGTAACTTATTCAATTAACATGTAGACTTAACATTTCAAAAATGGAAAATACTCAGCTCATTCTCAGAGAATGTAGAATAGCAAACCAGCCAGATACTAGAAGACCCTGGCTTCTATAATTTTCCTATGCCATATTTTTCCTTACTTCATGCTAGACATATCACATCATTCCATACTTCTTTCACAGAATCATTTCAAAGTACATGTACACCTCTGGCAGTGGCTTCACACGAACATAGTGGAAATAAATTTTCTGAAGAAGAGTCAGCTGTGGATTTTTTAATAGTTGTACACTGTCTCCAGTGAAGTGTCTCCAGTGAAGTATCCCCAAAGAAATAGGTGTCCCTAATGAATGATTTGGTTGGGATTCTTCTCACTTGATACTTTTTGTAGAGAAATTCTGTCTAGGCTCCTCCTAGAAACCAATGAGGAAACACAGAAGTCCATTCAGCACATGCAGTGAGAGATTCCTCAGATGTGTAGGATAAATCGCTCTCTAAGGTGCTCATCTCCCTCCTAATTTGAGAGTTACCTTAGGCAAGACACCAAACTTTTGGACAGACACTCCTGTTTATGTCAATCCCACCCATCAGGTACCAGCTCAGAAACAGTTCCTTGAACTGGTCATAGCTGGGCTCTGACAGACCTGAACTTCCATCTCAGGAATATGATCTTGGTTTATGGTGGGTAGTCCCATGGAAACATCAGATAGGTGCTCTGTAGCACCAAATGGAAGAAAGAAGCAAATGAAATGTGATACTTTATAACACATATTTGGGTCAAAAGTAACTCTATAGCCTGGGTTTAATCCTAAGCTTTAGTATGTGGAATTCAGCATTACACTTAATAAGTACAATCCATATAAGTTTTTGCTACTTTCATACTAAAGTAAGAGCCACCTCAAAATTATTTATGTATAAATTCAGAATTCATTTTCAGAAATGACTAGGGCTTTCTTAAGTTTTGAGTTTTCTGGAGGCATCCTCTTACTTATTCACAGTTTCAATTTGGCTGGATATAAAATGTACATCAGTGCCTTCAAATAATGGATTAGAAAATTTCCCCAGGTTGCTCTTTTTTTTGTTTTGTTTTGTTTTTGTTTTTGTTTTAATGTGAAGAATGTGACATACAGTGTACAGAGCAGAGAGGCTGAGCCTTGAAATGATTATGTTAATTGCCCTGGCTTAGGGTTGTCTTGAGCTTTGCCCAGCTCCGGAAATCGCTGGTTCTTCCCCGTGAATAACACTTGGGGTCAGGCTGTAGCCCCAGACTGTAGCTATATCTGGCACCTTGAGGCAGCTTTCAGGGCAAATAATCCTTTTCATCTGGAATAGTCTAATATAAAGGGTGGCAAATAAGCCAGTCTATTATSTTTTAACTTAATCTCATATTGAAGATATACTACTGAAAAAGGAAGAAAAAAAATGTGTAAGTTTTTGCTCACACTGATTTCAAAAGTGAGGCAAAACACTGGAAATRATCTCCATAGATCATTTGGAAGAGTTTGGATATTTGGTTTTGTATTTAGACTTAATACTTGTTCTGAAATATCCTTTAGCACAAGACATAGCATTTATTTCCATGATACAAACATTGACAATGTACTTATTAGTTTCAAAAATACACATACAGAGATATAGGTGAGATCAAGTCCAAAAGAATTTTCTTGTAATCAATGTCCAGAGAAGATGATTCTATAAAACAAAATGAGAATTACATTGAAGGACACATGACATTGCCATCAGGATTAAGAAAAACAGCTTCTSAGAACACTGTGAGATTTCTGGACATGATTACTGGATGTGTCTAGGAAGAATTTGTTCAAATTACTTCTTTTCAGGTGATAGTTATATTTAACAGCAGAGCAGAAGAGAAATGGTCTTGCAATGATAAAGTTATATATTTAAGTTATGCAATATTATATTTTGCCTCATATTACCATAAAACATCCTCYTGCAACTTATTGGTTGAAAAATAGAACTATTTAACTGGAATACTTCATACAAAGCTGTATCTTTCTTGCTATCTCCCAGGCATCAGATTTTAATTCTACAAAGTTCTATCTGGTTCCTAAAAAAGAAATAGAGATTTCATGAATAAATGACAGAATGACAGAATAAAACTATTACAGGGTAATGAAGTCTACCACAGCTTCTCTCCTCTCCTCTGTAGTCTATGAGTCCAGCACCACTAAATTGCTCATTACTAGAGCCATCACCAGCGGGTTGCCCTTATTCAGGCATCTTCCTAGTTCTTTGAACATAGATTACATCCAAGTCTTGCAGTTACTTTCTGCATAATTTTTCTAAGATATGACTTTTTTATGAGTCTTTTTCCTCTAGCAAATTCAAACTCTAATTTTTCACTTAAGTTCATGCAATATCCTTTTTCTAGCCTAAAAAAAAAAAAAAGGAATCTTACATATAAAAACTCCTCAAGGTCACAACTGCATAATTCCATTTTCTTAGAACCTCTAAGTTATCTCTGTATTGTACCCATTCTCTGGTTCCTGTTACTGTATTGTATCAAATATAGCCAGAGTATCTTCACTTTTAAGGCCCTTCATGAGCAATCTGTATTCCCATTGTTGTTTTTCTGCTCAGGCCTGGCTTCTGCTGTTCATCATGTTAGTTTTATTTCAAAGAAGATCTTAGTTCTTCCCTTCTTCATGCTAGTACTTTACATTGAGGAGACCTCTCCATAAATGTCTACAAAGCCATATCATTGCTTTCCTTATGGTCATTCCTTGGGATTCTCCTTCAGAAAACTCGAGAGCTACACAGTCAATAYGGGGTTTAATATCATCCTGCTCTTTCCTTGTGTTCCTCTACATCTACCTTATCTCACATTGTGACTTTAAATTTTTTGACTTAAGAATTGACTTCTGTTTTGGTTAACTGGGCTGTGATCAAGACTATTTTATCTTTTCAAAAATAAACAGAAATAAGCAAGAAAAATGCAAAAACAAAGAAGAAATACTGAAGCACACACATTCTCTTTTCCACATAGAAATTTATCAGTACTTAGCAACTCTCCACATGTCAGAGGTTTGATTTAGAATGAGACCTGTGAAGACTGAATGCTGATGTAGAATTTACCGAGCAATATCAGTTTTGTGAATCTGAACAGAAAAACTTGTGAGCATATGATTTAAAAGATTTGCACTTGCAAATGCAGTCACAGTCAGAACTTACAGGACAGAAGCAGGAGCAAAAGGACACAAAGAACTAATAATCAGAACAGGATAATAGATCTACAAAGATATGAGTAAGCCCATATTTTAACCATATGGTTTTCTTGTCCCATGTTCTTTATCAAGAAAGAAGCCAGATAAGTCACCACTATTTTTATTTATTTCTGGCATTTCACTCATGTCTCATAACAATTCTTCCAAAGAACAATTGCCTCTCAAGATCTGCCTTGTATGTGTAGGCAGATCAAAAACTAAGCCAATGCACCAGAGTGCCTTTTCAACCTTGGAAGCATAATGCAGTCCAAGTTCTACCATGATGTAATCGACAGCAGCATTAAAGAGCCAAAGAAAATAGATATATATCAGCTGATACTGTTAGGACAATTATATTCAGGAAAAATTCTTAGAAGACAGAGCAGTAACACAAAATATGTTTGATATTTGTAAAATGCCAACCAAGTGTTTGTTCTGTCTCTTTGCACATGTTAAATGTAGATCCTCACATTATCAGCTTCTTCACAGTTTTCACTGGCAATTAGGTAGTGTTAATTTATAATGATATTCATTTTCTTTATATATGCCCTTCCTCTTTGAAAATGAACTGTCTGAGTGAACTGCAGTAGCAGCAGTAAAAAAACCACACACACAAAAAGCCCAAATAAAACCCCTTAGAAACTCTAGTACAGCCTGTATTTACAGTAATCAAACTAGGGGTGGAATTTTGACTGTCCTTTCTGCTCCTCCATTCAAAACTCACAAATGCACATTCCCATCCTGATCTTCCTGTCCCTGCAGCATGCCATGACCACACTAGGTTTCAGGGTAGGGTTCTCTCCTGACTGTTCTCTTCCTGGTCCCACTATTCTCCTGCTCATGACCAAGCAGCCAGCAGGCTTCAACAGCAGCTGTAGGGACTGTCCCCTCAAACATGCCAAAGGACTGTACTCATTATAGTACTACCAGTAGTAGAGCAGGAGATGTTAATTTGAATCCCTGGGGAGAGAACAGAAGACAGGTCTCCCCTTACCCAGGAGAATATTCTAACTGTAAGAATATTCATCAACTCCTTTTTCAGTCATGCTTTACAGTCAAAACGGCACTGGCTATACCCCAATCTGCTGTATGTTTCTTTGGATTTATTTCTATTATCACTTTAGATGAAGTGGTCATGATGAGCTAGATTTAGGCTGCTTTGCCTGTATGTTGTAATCCCTATAAAGTGAGCAATGTGATGGTGTTCRGCCCAGGCGAAGAGGGCAGCTCTTCCACACAGTTGCCCAACTTGAGGTGTCTATGAAAAGCATTAGGCATCTGTGACCTCTAGGCACTCCAGAAAGTTGAAGAGGGTCTTTTGTATTCTTAAACTTAATTTAGGCATTCAACGATAATTTGGGTGCTTAGATGCTTTTTTTTTGGATTTTATCCTTGAACAAATTACAAAGGCCATGACTCATTCAATTATATTTTATTTTCTAGTTTCATAATTCTTCCAAACAATTTTCAACTCCTCTGTTCTCAGAAGCTTTTTGCAAAAATATTTATTTTGGCTGACAGCAAAATTAACTAGTGACATCTGTCATGGATTGGTGAACTGAAGAGTTACAAACAATAAATTTGGGTATTTGTGATAGATATAATTTGAAGTACCTTCTCATTTCTCCTGTGACACTAACTGACTTGTGCCCCTAGCTTTCCAAGGATGCAGTTACTATGAAGAAACAGACTTCATCATTCTCTTATGTTTTCTAAAACAATAATGATCACAAGTCATATGCAAAACAAAACTGTAAACCAGTTACTGTGGAGGGAGATTCCCTCCCTTCTAACCAAAAAAATATTTGTGAATGATCTTTTTTATCTCATGACATGGCAGTCCTTGAAGAGATTCAAGCCACTTGTGCTGGGCATTAATAAAAACATAGAGTGGAAGCATCCGCTCCATGGTATCTGTTTAAATGCAAGAACATAAGTAGTGTTGTTGACCTCAGGAGGATAGGTAGGTTCCTAATGACAAGCAAATTTGCACTGAGGTCCAAATAAATAGAAGAAAACATAAGAACAAAATCGAAGAGCCATTGTTAGCTCCTTTTCCTGTCTCTGTGTTATTCCTGAGAGAACAATTGTATTTAAAATTGCTATTTTACAGCCCTTTACTCATCTTTGGCTTCTCTTTCCTTTTATTTCCTTGTTTCTAGGGGRGGAGAGGGGGGGAAGGGGAATATCCAGACAGCTCCTTTCATATTTTCATTTATAGTCAACTCCATGAATTACTACTGGAAAATTGCTTCACTGCTCTTATAGACCCATAAAACTTTTAAGTAATCTTACTCAGAGTGGTAAAACATGCATTTGTCAGTAAGGTAAGCAAATATAATTTGGACACACATAGGGATCAGAGCTGTTGAGTAAGAAGCTACTGCACTGACTTTAACTGCAATTTAAGATCCTTGAAGAAAGGAAAAGCAGAAAGATGATGGAGAAAGTCCAGCTATGATTCAAATAAAAGATGGAAAAGCCATAAAGGAAGGAGAGAGACAGCACAGATTATAGAACATGTGAAACATACTCAGGGCAAAGGAAGGCAGGAGAAAGAAAGTTTCAAGGGAAAAGAAAAATTGAAACAACATGGGAAAATTGAGGTGAGTTATTGAGGTGAGGTGAAATTGTTTTAAAATCAATGACAACCTCTCTTGACTTGTATTCTTGGAGTCTAGTTCATAGTGCAAGTCCTGGCAGAGAGACCAAATAAGAGGTGTGAGCTGAAGTGCTTGGATTACCTTGAGAAATATTTCACTTTACTTTTTGATAAGGAAAAGATATCTATGTGTGAGGAATGCTGGAACTTTATATGAATATAGGCTTTTAAATTCTCAAACACTATCATGACCCTAACCCTTTGCCAGCTATAACTGATATACATTCTGGATGGGATTAGTTGAATATAATTTTAGCCACTTAAAAGTTAAATACCTGGCCCAAGCTCGTTGCTCCATGTACTGTTAGTGCAAGTACAACAGACAAGCATCTCCAGAGAATGATTCAAGACGTCCTAAGTTTGATGTCTAAGTAAGATGTGCTGTCCTCTGCAGGGGCCACTGTTTCTATCCTGCCTATAGGCAGATCCCGGGCAATTAACTTTTAGACAGTTAAGTTAGGAGATAAATCCCACACTCTAAGCATATATTAACAGACTTTGTAAGACTCATCTATCCTTAAATAAAAATATTTTTGTTGTTGATAGTATCTATGAAAGATTCATCACAATCATATAGCAAAYACAATGCTTTTATTTTTTCTCTTGTGGGTAGTTCAGTAACAGCAATAAAAAGCAGTGTTGGGAAATTACTCAGTAAGCCGCAAAGTAAGAAAGAGTTTGCACAATAACTTCAGACAAGTTGAACAAGTAGTCTGAGAATTCTGCTTTATAATGTTCTTATTCTTACACATTCTCTGCAAGAGTCTCATTCTAAGGAGACATTTCTTGATGAATTCTAAAATGCAATTTTCTCTTAAGTGCTACACAATGTATAATATACTGCCACATTGCTGTGCTCTGTAAGAGGAGGTTGTTCAACTCTGCTTTTTGTTACTTTGTTATCTTTTTTTCTTTTTTTCCCCCATTAGAAAGCACTTCACCACTACCACATTGCTTACGAAGTTGAATTTATAAACTGTGGTAAGAGTATTGACGTCAGTGGTATTGTTCCATTTATCTCTCATACTCGCTCCATTAATGCTAGTTCACTCTGTGGAATTTTCRTAGTCTGGGCAATGAAAATAGATGAATCAGTCTCACTTTTATTCCTCGTAGATTTGTCATCATTTCATTACTCAACAGCATCCCAAGAACKTGTCATTGTCGTGTCGCTTAGCTTCAGCTGTGCCAATGCTATTGTACTGGCAGACGGCTTGAGACAGAGAGGCTGAGAGGGCTTGTGTATTTGTTGCAAACATTTGCAGATGTTTTGGTATTCTTTTACCTGGAACATTATGGCAGCTCTTAGTTAGGAGRTAAGTCTCTGACTAACTCTAAAGTAGAGCTTTTTCACCCAAAAGTTAAGTGACAAAATGTAAGAGCCCTGTCTTACAGTGGAAGCATAGCTTTCCTTTAGACCCCAAAGTAGCTTCCAGAGGAWGGAGCCACTTGGTTCTTATTTATTTATATCATCCAGTAATTCCCTTTTCAAATACAAGTAAGTTATTGCAGTAAGAGCCAGGCCACAGGTCCTTTTCCACTGACAAATTCCTCATTTACTGGCCTGCAGGGTCATGCCCCTTTTAAGTGCTTTCTTATTGGCAGATTCAGATTAGAAGATTCAAGTAGTTTTCTGCACAGTGGAACAGATTCTGAAGGAAAGGAGCAGATGGAGATGGGAAATGGAGCCTATCTCTTCCCTCTGCAGCCTGCTGCACACCATCTCTTGCACACCTTTTGCCCTATGTTTAAGTTCGTAGTTAGATTGCTTTCGGTAGGAGTTTGATCTTCATAGGTAGTGGAAGGAACTAAAACCAGATCTCCCACATACTGTGTGTTTTTTTAATACTTAAGACTTATTAACACTTAATAAAAAGAGATTTTTTTCCCCCTCTAGGTAGATTTTAAAAGAAAGCAGCAGCCAGTGCTGCATTTTTTAAGGAGCTTCTTGGTAGTGTGTTATGTGTGCTCTAAGGAAACTAACAGAACTGAGCCCTTAATAACGTTCTTAAGCTTTTTAAGTAATGTGTATTATTTCTGTTCTGATCATGGTGAGCTAGACACTGAGCTACTTCAACAGTTCTCTGCAATTCCTCAGGTACCTATGAGATACCCAGAAAGTTTCAGCATCAACTTCTGTAGTTTGCCTGCCTCTGAGGTTGGTTGGCACCCGGAGCAGAAGGGTTCAGAATCACAGTTTTGGATTTATGTCCTGGCTTTGGGCCCACAAAGTCCTTGAATGAGAGAGGAACTCAGAATGAGCATTGTTACTTCCCATATTGTCATGAGACTTGTGACAAYAATCTTTTTTCTTAAAACTGTAAGCCATGTGATTCTTGGAAGACCCCCAGCTTTCAGGATTTTATGTTAGAATTCTACTATATGGCTCAAAAATCAGTAAGCAGCTAAAACTTCCAAAGCATGTTATTCCAGTAGTCTTGTGACTTTTAAGTTATCCTTGTTATCATTTAGATGGACAGAGGGGACTCTCTAACATTTGGGTTTGACAGTTCCTGAGCATGAGGAAAGCTTTGAGAAAATAAGACATGACCATTCTCCTCAGTACTCTCACCCTATGACATTTTCCCCTTCTCTTTTATAGTCCTAGTCAGTCTACATCAGTGGTAGGATTTGAAGGATATCCCAGGCCACACTGGAACCCTTTAYGCTAGATGTTGTGTTATCAGTCCCTGTTTCAAAAAACTATAATGTTATAGGGAAGACAGATGGTAAATGACAGAAAGATAGACATGTCAAAATGGAAGATGCAAAAGGAAGGCAAAGAAGTGGAGACAGTGGGATTTTGTGGTTGCTGCCCTTAGGGATGCAACTGGGGAAGGAGAAGAATAATTTTCTCCTGGGCATCACTCCCCTCCCCACCACATGGCCATGGCTCTGCCTTGGGATGCTGTGGCCCTTCGCAGGGCCTTGTTGATGTTGCCCTCCTTGTGACTGCTAACCCAGCACAGTGTGGTAGCTGTTTGCACAGTGCTTGGATCAGCCAGGGTTGTTTACTTGGCTTTTGTGAAGCTGAAATTGCAGAGACCTGTTTGTGAGGCTTTCCTTCAGGTACTGCGAAACAGGAAGGGAGTCTGTTTTTCTGTAATGGGGGTATAAAGCTGTCAAGGGGTAACAGGAGGTATTGTTATTTATATCTTAACAAAGAAGAGCAAACCAACCTCTCCAGCTAATCTGCAGAATATTTTGTTCCTTCTTCYATACTTCTGCAGGATTTCAAGATAGTTGATATGAATCTGTAGCTCCACTTTTATCTAACAATAAATTATAAACAGAAGTATTGCCTGGAATGTTTTAAAAGAACCATGCTAGGACCACAAGTTGCTCAAAAGTCTGCAATTCAAGTAATCTGAGGACGCTGAAAAAAGCTTCCAGGGATGTGTGGTTAATATTCATCATTATCTGCATTTTTTCCAACATGACTAAAAAGCTTTTAGGCCAGTCTTGCATTCCCGCTCACCTAATCCAAATGATGACACTGTGCAATCAGTCAAAGTGAACGAAGTGTGCTTTGTAAGCACTCAACACTTCTCATTTTCTAAGCCCATTTCACTCATCATTCATGTGTTGAGAAACATGGCATTCACCTTCCTGATTTCTGTTGGCTCTCTCCATTTAGTAAATCACATCCCAAAAGTACTCTTTGATAAGTACAGAGTAATCTCTAACATTGCCAAGTATTTTGCTTGTGACCAGTTTTGTTTTTGTGTTTCTCTTCTTAAAAATCTTTTTTTTTTTTTTATAAAGATGAATACATAACACTATTGTTTTCTTTGGGAGAAAGTGGGAAAGTATTTGTTATTTAATACTACTTGGCAGAATTTTAATGGCTACCAGGGAAAAATGGTCTGAATTTGTGAGTAAGGGACTAGGTAAGAGCCAGACCTGAAGTAAAAGCACAGCTAAATGAGAGGGGATAGTACAGGCACTGCTGGTCAGTGGGTCCCGGTGCTGATGCCAGGGGCTGCCCACAGTAGGGCCAGRCTGGTCCTTGCCATCTGGGCTTGTCCACCTGCCCTGAGGGTGCAGGGCCCCAGGACAGCTGGGGCAGCCCCAGCCCCAGGGGGTGTTGGGCACTGCTGTGGGGTCGGGCCAGGCAGGTGGGGGCCCTTGGGCCGGGGGGGGGGATTATCAGGGTTGTGCTTAGGGTCCTGGCCAAGACTCCCTGAACATCAGATAACAGGATTTCCATCATTAGGAGTATGTATAGTATTATTGCCTCTAGGGTGCTATAGGCATTTTAAAGGCAGAGTGAGACAGACAGACATGATGCACAAGGCAGATGGTTTCTCACAGTTGCACGCTATGGGGCAGGGCTGCTCAAGTCATGGTCTGGGGTCAAAATMCATCTGCAAGACATGATCAAGTAGCACCCTGCCACTGTGGCTACCAAATGAGCATGGGAAGGGCTGGACTGCTGGCCACTGAAGGGCAATACTCAAGAAGTTCCTGTGCTCATCTAAGTCTGATACTGACTTGCTAACTTATTTTATCTTCCCACTCTTAAAATAGTCATGCTATGTGAGAAAACAGAGGAATGTGGGATAATCATATTCTCAAGGATAGAGAAGGCAGGTGTAACATCACCCATGTCCTGAGTCCTGTCCAAGCTGCACTCTGTGACCTCATTGCTGCTTGGGCCTGAGCTTTTTGCTGCAGCAGTTGCTCCRTGCCTTGCAGTATCAGTGGCTATATACATGACTTCAGATATTAAGGGGAAAATGACAACATACACAAAGTAGGAATATAATGGACACCAAACAATGAAATCATCTGCCTGCAAAGCAGAACTCACTGCCCTACTTGTGCATTTTGGTTCCACTAAGAGCATTTGTTTGTCCAGTGCATAACATGGGAAAGGCAAAAAGTGAAGGTRTGCTTCTGAGCAGACACACAGCAAAACAAACTTTGACCACCCCAGATGACATCTCCTACTGGATTACAGTAGTCTTGCATTTACTCAGAGACCAGCAAATGAAAGGGGGAAGGGATATTTTCCCCAAGAGTAACAGTGACTACCAGCTTCTGCTAAGTTCATATTCAGTCACCTGTCATTCAAAAGCTCTTGCCTATCATCACAGTCTTTTTTGCAGCTGAGAGGAGCAGCAACTGCTGGACTAGAAAACACTCTTCCACCTGCACATCAGAGGAGCTACTACAATCCAGGTCTCACTGAAAACTGGGAGGTCATTTCCTGCTACTGTGATTCACAAAATCTCATGACCTCACAACTTAGGAGCTGCTGCTCAAGAATCCTGTCACAGTAGAAAGATACCCATGATTTCCTGACTAGTTGCTGAGAGAAGCTGGGATATGGCTGGGAAACAGGCTTTGTGRTGTTTGCAAAAACTCAGTAAAAGTGGTGGGTCTCAGAAGAATGCACTGAGTAGAGCTGGGAGTATGGCAATTTAATGGTGTGCTTATGTTCAGGATTTAAAAAACGATAGTATGTGATAGCAYGTGATGATAATAGCATCCTGTTTTGTACAGCTCCACTCAGCACTARGGCTGTCCTAAAAGCCACAGGAAAGAAAAGAAAATCCTGCTGAATAAGACACTAAGCTGCCTGGAGCTGAGAGTTTTCCTTTTACTGATATGCATACTCTGTCAAACTGAGAATTTGAACCTGGTCATTCCAATTCACCTAAATCTTTGGTGCAAGACTGAGACTCTACCTTGCTAAGTTTCATTCATCATTTTAAGTGTTGGTTTTTGGGAACTACCACTGATCTGAGATCTTTCTGCTGACTCTTCACTGGAATGGATGGCTTGTCCACCTCAGTTTAACATTTGTGATAGTCACCTGGAAGGAAAWAAAATGCTACTGATGACATAGATCAAAGAGGTAGAGTGATTGGTAAGTAGCAGCAGAGATAGACTTATAATATAGAGCATAATATAACCCATTTTTCTTCAAAAGAACTACATTTTACTACAGCTCACTTGCAATCTTATATATGTTTATTTAAGCATCATTGCCCATACATATAGATCAAGGTTTGTAATCTTGAAAAAAGAATTTGATGGACTAAGGTTTTGCAGCAGAGGAACAGCRAGGCTGCGCAGAAAAACCAGAATGGTTCTTGGTTGAGCTGGAGAAAAACTGTGATGGTAGCAACAATATGATTCATAGCTTTACACTCAGTGAAGCTGAGGCTGGACATACTGGACAAATACCTAATGTTCACACTGTTGAATGAATTTTGAAAAATGGGAGAGGATGCTGTAGAGGGCTGCCCAAATGATCCAATGATTAGAGAAAATGTCTAGTGGAAGCTTGAAAAGTGATTGATTTCATGGTACCGACACAGGGAAAAGTTCTGAGTACCTAAGGACTTTCTAAAAAAAAAAAAAAAGTAAAAAATTAGATACTACAGCTGGACAAATTCTTATTAGAGAGCATTGACTTATTGGAAGACTGCTGTTCACCTTCTCTTCTTCCGGCCAAGCACACCCCAGTCACTCAACCTCTCCTGGTATTTCACATAGGCCTTAAGCCACCACCTTTGTGTCCCCTCTACTGGACTCTTTCCAGTTTGCTGACATCTATTTTGTACTGGAGGGCCCAAAACCAAATACATACTCCCGAGATACATYGAATTCATGCTGCTGTATGCTTTGATGTTGTTTGCCTCACATAATAACATATGAAAAGACAAATTAACTAAATAGGAAAACAAATTATAATTAAATATTGGAGACTGTGGTGTAATATTCATCTTAAACTACATTGGAAATGAGTGGGAGCTCGTTTCTTAGGATTTTCCAGAAAAAAAAAAATCACTAAGTTCCACCTTCTAGGACATAAGCAATCAGTGGTCTAAAACTCAGGTGTTTTCATTTCTTGTTCCCTTTATAATTCACTAGATTTTTGGCCAGTGATAAAGTAAATTTGGCTCTAGAGTTTCTTGTTAATAAATCCTGAGACCACAGGACACAAAGTAATAATCTTGTATAGGTTAATTTTTCTGCTTCAAATAAGTTCAAAAACTTTGAACTCACTAATTTTCTACCTCTAAATTTAATATTGAATCAAATATTGTCTGTCCAAATCGTTCAAGTTTTATACCAAAACAAATGTTATTTGTCTTCCACACCTGGCATACTGTTGGCACAAGAGCATAAAACTGGCATACAATTTATATCCTGTTTTCCGAGTAGCTGGACTGAAATACAATAGTGTGCCTGGGTCTGATTTTTCATTGAAAATGTATGGCTCARTTATCTGGCAGTGCACAGATATGATGTGAGTGATTTAAAAACCACAGATACTTCTGATCTCTGCCTATCTCTGTTTTTTTTTTTTTTTCTTTTTTCTTATGCTTTTTAGAAAACTGTCACTTTAGGTTCTAAAAGATAAGCTTAGTTTAATTTATGGAGTTGGATGAACTATATAGGAAGTTTCACATTGACTTCATGGGTTCACTTTCTCCTATACAAACAAACTCAGTGATTAGTGATTGCTCTGTGATTCTGCTTGGACTCATAGAAACGTCTGGCCTTTCACAGTTTGCTGATGGAAGGCAGGCATTTTTGCCTTGGTGTATGGTAACATACTGTGTTATTGTAATGACTTAATTACCCTCAAAGCAAGGTGACGGGCTGACACAATGGCCATAAAACATTTGGAGTCTGAGTGGAAAAAAATGTGTCTGGGGAAAAGATCAAACAAGGGTTTGTTTTCTCTTTCTTTCTTTTTTTTTCAATGCTCATAGTAAATAAGACTCAGAAGACCTTCCAGTATTAGAAATCTTAATCTGTCATTTCAGCTATGGCAGTAAGTATATAAAGAAACTGTGCAGTGAGATAATTATATTAAATAATATTAAATATTAATATATTAATTATATTATGCATTATCATATGTTATGTTAATTATAATAATATTAAAATCAGTGAAGAATTCATGATGTAGCTTATACTTTCTAATTTCTAACAATAGAAAAGTGCTTGCAACTTTGAATATGATTTTGCCTTCATAGTGTAGACATTGGCTGCACTCTTGGCTATACTAAAATAAATCCATGGCTGTTCTCTCATTAACTTTAGCTAGGCCACAGTAGCACTGTGTCATCTCTAACTATGTTTGTCAAGGGCAGTTTCTTAGACGCAGATTCTTTTCTCTTGTCTACAGTCGAAATGTCTCTTGGTCCTCTAATATTTGCAGCGCTATAGTTGTAAATCTTCAAAATAGTAGACTAGGAGTTAACAGTCTCAAGGCTGACGGATATTAGAATGACATTGTTTTGGCAGACTTCATAGTTTTCCCTGGGTCTGACAGTAAGCCAGCCTAAGCAACCCTGACGCATCTTATTCTTCTTCCCCTGCACAACCCAACCTGCACTGGATTATCAGGAGGCCCCACAAAAGCTTGGTAAAATGGTTCTGCTAGAGTAAAAACAGAGATTGAGGTGGCAAATGCTTCAGCTGAGATTGTTACCAGAAGCTGTTTGTTGAACTACACTCTCAGTAAGGCATAGAAGAATAAATTATGGCTCTCAGCTCTGACACTATAGTTTTGCATWAATTTGTCCTTGGAAGTACCAACTAAAAGAGCTCCTGTCCTGCTTCTTACCGACATCTACTTTTCTGAACCTCAACTACACTAAGAAAACTGTTTGTAGGACTGTGTCATACACAAGATAAATGAAGAAATCTGAATTAAAAACATACCTGGAAAAAAAAAAAGGAAAAGAGTCAAAAGGGAATTGGGACAAGCAACAAGCAGTGAGGGAATGAGAAAGAAGCAGGAACACCTTAAATACATAGTKTCAAAAAAGACACACAGGGCAAGGAATTTTCCTTGAATTTCAACTTTCCTTTTCAGAAAACAGTAATAATCTACTAGGGATGTGTGATCCTATATCTACTCAGAGATATCTGTGACTATACTTTTTTGAGTGCAATATGCATTATTGCGGACCTTCCCTTGACTACAGCATCAWTTGGTATTGGGGCACCATATCTGGCCCAGCAGGCACACATCTGATAGTTCARCGTACCTTGATACTAGGAGGCAGCACGATAGACAAAGGTGGATGAATGAAAGTACTGAGCCATCAGGTATAAAGTTTTCCAACTTTATACACTAGTAATTTGAGAGATAGAGCTGAGGAAATACCTACTTAAAAGAATTTCCTTCAGTCAAGCACTGTTTTTTGTTGACGGGCAGACATGAAATATATTTAGAAATTACATGGATAGTTTTCTCTTCCCTAGAAAATGCTAGCCCTCAAGTAAAAGAATCACAGTTAAAAATACACACTTGCAAGTGAAATATAGGGCTTTGACAGTAATTATGAGTTTGTCATTAAAGCAGCTTTAGCTAAGTGCTGGGGCATATTTCAGATTTCATGCACTTGGGTAATCCCATTGAAAGCAATGAATCTACTCAGGTTGTTATTTATTGGCTTATGTGCCTTCCTGGCTGTCCTGAAGTGGAATCTAAGGTGGGAAATAAAAATAAAAAAAAATAAATAAAAAAAAGAGAAAGTTTAATTAGACTAGCAGAAATTCATTACTTAAAATTATTGTAGCTTATCATGTCATTTAAACACAAACTTCATAGTCAGGAGTGTGAAATGTTGTCCATATTGGAGCATCTGCACTCTGCGTGTTTCCAGCAAGCAAATGTGGGGTGGAATATGAAAGCCATATTAACAATTAGTGGCTTAAAAAGTTAAGAGAAGAAAAACTGGTCCATTGCAAAGCTCGGGGAGGACAGAGAGAGTTGTGTGTTGCTCTCACCTTGAATATTGAAGACATCTGTATACAAGAGCATAAGCCATGGCATAGTGGAAAGCAGCTGGTGACTTTCCTTTCTGTAATTACATAATATAAAATAAAGAATCCTGGAGAAATTTATGAGCAGATCATCATCATCAAAAAAAAAAAAAAAAAAAAAAAAAAAAAAAAAAAAAAAAAAAAAAAAAAAAAAAAAAAAAAGTAAAAAGCAAGCTCTATTCCCCACACTCTTTATCTGTTGCTGTATCTTCCTTTCTGGAAGATGGAACAGACTGGAAAGGTGTGGGGCTTTAGGGTTTTCTCCGATTAGCAGACCTGTGAAGTTCCAGTGCCAGGAGATGAAACAGGTTAAGCTGAATAACAAAAGGACGAAATGTTGACATAAGGTATTATTCTGCAAGGACTACTCTAGTTAATTTTCCAGTATGGACAAACTGAGAGATTTTATAGACAGCATAGAGCTACAGGGATAACAAAACTCATCAAGTTCCCCTTTGGGTTTATAGGCATTGGAAGTGTGCTGTCTGTGGTGGCTGTGTGTCCCCATTTTATAGTTTGCTTAAAAGCGGGTTGGAAGAGGACTGCTACTGATGCAAGTCACATTCGAAGTTCCACTCCTTGCAGAGGGGAATGCGTGGTTTTCACTTGCTGCTCTAACATGCTTTTCTTTTTTGTGCTTTCCCTTTCTGTGCCTGTCAGTGTGCTTGGCACAGATGGGCACCGTGACATTTTAATGTAGTACTGCTCACCCCACCAGCCTTGCCATTTCTGTTTCATTCCCAGTGGCAGGATCCTTCTGCAAACTGCAGTCAAGAGGTAAATACGTTCCTCAATGCAACTAACGGTTGAGTATAAAGTAAACCTCAACAGACMAAAAAGACCTTGCATTTTTAAGCAGTTCCATTATTTAGCAATATGTGATTTAGAAAATCAGTTTGCCCTCCAGAGATTCTCAAAGCTTAAGTTTCTCTTCCAAACACAGTGGTGACTGTAGGGCAGTTTGCAGAGAAGACGCATTCCATTTTTAGGAAAATTTGGTAGCTTAATATGCAGCTAGAGATGGACAAAACAAAAGCAGGTGCTCCGTACTAGAGGAACGAAGTGGGGGGAGATGATGATTTATGTTTAGAAAGGTTAAACATTTTTTTCCAGACTCAGGAATGTTCTTTTTTTATATTTAGTAAAAGGTTTCTAAGAGGAAAAAAAATGTGGTTTCAAGAGGATTTTTTCCCCAAGACATATTACAGTTGTGCAAGAAATCTTTATTTTGTCTGTTCAAATTTAGGTCACAAAACTGGAAGTATTTGCTACTTATTTCTTCATGGTCTGTTCTCCCTTTATAGCACCTTTCATGTTGCCCCAGTTTAGTAGAAACATGAGTGTAGGAAGCAATGGGCACTGTATAGCTGACTTGATCCTTGTAGGAATGTGTAGTTGCCCTTATTCGTAATGGTATCTGATTTGTATGGCTACTCTTGTAAAAAGCCAAATTTAATTACACTTTTTTTCCCCCAAGTATAAGGATTTTACTTTCAAAAAGCTTTAAACAATCAAAAATTCCACTGGTAGGCCTCAACTGGTTTGCATTTATTTTATTTTTTATTAGATATACATATATACACAAAACCTCTCTCACTCCTGCTCTGTCTCTTATTCCTGCTAGACCGACATTTAAAAGAAAAACATTTTATAAAAGGCAAAGCCCTTTATAAAGACGTACCCTTACCCCCCTTAGAACTGTCACTCTGCAAATTCTAACGTAGTGGTAGAGATAGTACTGCATCCTTGTTCAGCGTTCTTATTTATTCTATCCTGTTGGTTCATATATTGACTCATATAAAATACAGAAATGTTCTTGGAAACAGCTRCTGCCCCCAGCTTCCCACTGAAGAAACTGTCCAGGTCCGATACGAATTGCTAAAGGAGGGAAATAGTAGGAAGTAAAGAAATAAGATTATTTTGCACCCCTTCCCACAAGCACATTGGATCTCTTTTATTACGGCAGAGAGAAAACCAAACTAGTAAGCTACATATACCTGTGGGGAAAGTTTTAGTTGACATATAATGAACATTTATTTGACTTGAAAGATATTGTTGATTCTAGAGGCATTTCCTACTATGGCAGTTAAGATAGTCTCTTAACTTAATAGTTAAGATGTGTCATATCTAAAACTGAGGAACTCCAAATGCACCATTCTACAAGCAAGTGGAAACTGGATCTGTGTTGTCCTCTGACCTTTCCATCGACATTTATCTGAACTGCTGCAAATTACTAAAATACTGGGCTAGACTCTTAGTCTGATAGAAGGTATCTTCAGGAACATGGGGCTGTATTGCATTATTGCTAATATCTAAAATTGGATATTGTTACTCACTTTGCTGTGTTTCGTTGCATCCTCTTTCTCTACTTCAGCTAAGTCAGGTGCTCATGGCTTATTTGGATCATCTAGTCAGACAGTGTGGCAAACAGCCCATGAGCGGATTCACTTCTGCTGAGAGTCAGGTCTGTGAAATAACATGATTTCAGATGAATGCTTATCTAAGCCTGTGGGAGACAYGGAGCCTTATTTTGCTCAACAAAAATCTGAGTGGAAAGAATGGTTTTTATGACTTCCTCTCAAAGTCTAAATAAATGAAGTCTAAATAAATGACTTCCTCACATGGCATTTCTCAGAACCTGGGATTATAGTACATACCATGTTGAGTTAGGTAGAATATCAAGGCCATCCAAAAATGGCATTATTTTTTCAGTAAGGCAGAGAAATATGTTTCTTGAGTAATTCATAGTGAAATAAATCTTTTTATAGCAGTTTTTTCCCATTTCCATTACCTTATTTTCTTCTCTACTCTCTAGAGTTTTATTTCTCCAGCTTCTCCTCCTAATCTCTGCTGTCCATCTTTTTGGATTTCTGGTGTCAGTCATAATTTTAGGGAAAAATCACATGCTCTTTGTGCTGATTCCAATCTGCACAGAGATCTCCATGTTTTTCACGCTGTAAATACTACCATTATACAAAGAGAGAAGTTTCTGTGACCCACCTTCCCTTTCATTCACCATCATTACTGGGGAATCCCAGGCCCATCTTTGTCTTTCTGGTTGGCTGGCCATGAACACAACCAGCTGAAGTTCATGATGGCAGCAATCAGAAGAACAGTTTCCTCAGGAAACCAACTGAAAGATGTTTGTTGCTATTAAAGAAWGACATATCTTTCTCTTTCAGCTCTGTATCTTTCTCTCCTATATAACCTTCCYTTTGCTTTCACCCTGCCTTCTCTCCTTCTTCTCCTTCCATTGCAAGCTTCTAAAAATGGTTCTAATTCCTCACRTGTTTCCTTAAATCCTCCTCAAGTAACAGCCCCCAACCCATAATTATTTCCTTTGTTATGTTTGGAAAGGAGGGGATTTGAGCAAATCACATGCAGCAATGCTGTAACTACACCTACAGAACCAAGAGCAGACAGAAGAACAAAAAATAGAGGAAAGCACTGCAATTTTCTCTTCTCAGGAGGAAGCACTGAAGAAGTTCCTACTTTCTTAGTGCACTTTCCATAGCTTTGTATATCCTTTAAAATTATTCTATGTAGAAAGCATGGACAGAGTAAACAGCTAGTAATGAGGTAGCTTTACTTATTCAATATCACAGAAAAAACACTACAGCCTCTCTGAGCCCTGYGTTTAGAGCACTCTTGGTTCCTGTTTATGTCCTGTAGAATTCTCAGCATTCAGTATGGAAGTGCACACCCACACCACGAGTTCAACCTCTTTTCAGTGTCTTAGCCCAGATGACAGCAAATTAGTTCTGGACACATCCAAACCTTCAAGCTTTTAAAAAGACAGGAATCCTTTTGCTTAATGACCACAGTACCCTTGAATCTGGGCAGAGAAAAGAGAAAATCTGTCCACTTAAGACTCTGCTTGTGGGTTAATTCTTGAAATGGGCTCAGATCTACCTGTGGGTAAAAATTTAGRTCATCCTAATTTGTAATATGGAAATTAATAGTGCTTTAATTGAAAATGTATACTGCTTTGCATGGATACAAATCCTCTATCTTTTTTTTCCTGAAAAGTACATCAGGCCCATTCCTCAGCCACAGAAAATCAGCACAGCTTTGACACAGACACTGGAAAAAAGCCAAATGAGGGTTGAAACAGGAAGATAGACCTTTTCCTAGCTGTTTGCATTTAGTGACTTGAACAAACTATGTCTGCATGCATTCACTGTGATTTTGCAAACCAATAGAGCACTCAAACGGCAGGTTTAGCTCAGCTGGTTAGAGCATGGTGCTGCTAATRCCAAGGTCACGGGTTCAATCCCTGTATGGGCTATGCTGAGGGTTGGACTAGCTGACCTCCAGAAGTCCCTTCCAACCTTACCAGTCTATGAATCTATGAAATGTCCTATTTGATACATACATTAGTGTGGACAGTTTTAGCTGAGCTCATCTTGAGCACTATTTGTGCTTTTTCTGTACACTGTACCATCTATTTTTTCTGTACCACCTATTCAGATGATCTAGTAGATTTCAGTCACATATCTTACATTTGCTCTGGTGGGAGACACTTCTTCCTTTGCAGACTTCAGAGAGCACAGGTATTTTTCTAAATGGAATTATGTATCTTTTCCTGAAAAGGGCATCCAGGGTTTAGATATAATCAGTCTTTCCTTAATTGAATTCAAATGTTGAGACTCAATGTAACATGAATGGAACCATGAACTGAACTTCACCCACTACAGATTTTCTTTATAGTCCTGAAGACTGTCATCCTTACAGCTGTGAGATACAGTRCTGATGCGATACTGCACTGCTGGCATAGCAGCGTGCAAAGAAGTGGAACACATTGTGCAGGTCATGTAAAGCGGAAGCTTGTATTTCCTTCAGAGACAGTGACATCTGGAAATCCTGCCTCTCGTGTTACTGCGAGAAGGATCTCATCTGGGGAGAACAGAGAAGCTGCAAGTGTCATTCTGTGTATCATCATTTTCCGCAGCAGGGGAGTCCTCTCAAAGTCAAACAATTCACTTTACAAACTCTGACATGTTTAATTAGAAGTAAAATAAATGTTGCATTTATGCAGGTCCAAAAGCGTTATTTTACTCCACGACARGCACCCCCTCACATTCCAAACATTCAGTTATATACACCACCATGACACAGAGATCTGAGACAGGAAATGGAATTGGGAACAATCAGTGAAATATAACAGGTAAGGGAAGAGGGCAAGGAAATGAAACAAAATCTATTAGAACTCTGTGTTCCTCCTGGAAACTACTGAASCARCCTCAGATGATTTCCTTTGCTAGGYTTGAGGGRTAGGGGAGAGGATTTTTTTCTGACAGATCAGGTGTAAAGCAGCTTGGCAACTGCAAGTAGCAACTCAAAGAGTGAACAAAAGAACAAAGACGGAGAAAGTCATCACAGCCATCACTCACACAGAAAGAGATGAGACAGTGAGGGAAGTTCTGTTGTCTTAATGTATAGCGTCACTCACTGCATGTCAGTAAAGATTGTTCTTTGTCCCAAATCCAAAAAAATAGTCAATGAAAAAAAATCTGCCTGSTCTATGCACTTTATACTTCATCAGCCAAAGATGGTTGCACTATAAGTAGCAGAACTTCTATATATTAAAAAGAAAGCTTCACATCTTTAATTCTTCCACTAGTCGATTTTTTTCATATACGCACATATTTTTTTCTGCAACGTTGTCAAGATTTTGTCCAAGATATCTGACACAAGCCAAGCAGCATTTCACTCGCTTAGCCTACTCCCCATTCAACATATTATCCACCACTTTCTTGGACGGAGAGAATAGTTCTAATGGAATATGTAAAAAAGCAGTTTTATATTTCTCATCTAAAATATTCCAGAAGGCTTTTACAAACCATGACAGAGGAAGGAAATAGCTGATGGAGATATTTTTCTCAGTTGGCTAACCACAATATATAAACATAAGTTATGATAAATATCAATACTGTTTTGTTTTTTTTCAATTAAAATATGTATTACATAATGCCCAAGGGACTGCTGCATTCTCACTCTTTACAGACTTTTAACTTTCCATTGTTTGTCATTTCTAAACTAGATGGAATTGAGAACACCATGGGAGTTGGAATGTTAATTTTCCTCAGTGTAACTGGTTAGAACTCAGAGACAAATGATACGCTTTCCTGAAAAGCCTCAGAATATCAAACTTCATTCAAGAGACTTTAAAAGAAGCTTGGAGCAGATGCACTGGTAAATCTTTGGAGTCTTAACTACATTTTCATGGAATCTCTCAGAGCTTTGTTAATACTGAGCTAGAGGGAACACCAAAAGCTATTACTTAATGTGAAACGAACTTCTGCTTTTGAAAACAAGAAAATGAGGTTAAGCTATCTACCATCTTCTCTTCTTTCTCTGCATCATCCCCCCTGCGCTGAAACCTTCTCTGATCCTGTGTCCCCTGCTCCCTTCTTATGCTTGTAATCCTCCTATACAGTCACTCTGACTYCAAAAAAGCATCTAAAGAGAATCTGGAAGTGCTACAAACAGCTCRTTCTACAGGATCTATATGAGGGATCCTTTGTCCACACGACCTAGTGACTTGCAACTCTGGGTGCATTTATAATTCATGTCTCAACGCTCATCAGGGTGAGATCTGTGCATACTCCAGGCGCTTCTTCACAACCTCCTATATTCTCATTTCCCTGGAAGATAAGCCTAGCTTGCTGGTCAGGAAGGAGACATCACACATTCCAGTCATCATGCAGTCTGGATGACCAGTGTCTTAGGACACTGATGTACGTGTTTTCTATGCAGTTCAATAGACTCTAAGCTTTAGGGCACAGCATTCATGTGCCCCTTCTTTCAGCTCATTTTGTCAGCCAACTTTSAGCTTTTTACTTAATCTTGAAAAATGTGGTAGTTGAACCCTTTCACACTACCTTTTTACCTAAAATGCCATAGCTGCTACGTATTTGAGGCATATCCAGAAATATCAGGTTTATTTTGGGAAAAATTTGAGTTATGGTATGAGCACTGGGTGTGCATATAAAACTAAGCATCAAGTGGCTTTACATGCTGCTCCTTTGGTAAGGCAGGGAAGTATTTGGAATCTATTGTTTAAATGTCATGTTCAATGGGACACTAATACTGCATTGCAGCCTCAGGAGAGTAGCTATTTTCCAAACGGTCAGGGTGAACATGAATTTTGGAACACTTGGAATAGTCATCCTTTAAAGAGTAAACCACTCTCAAGCCCAACTATAATTCAGTCTTTATTCTGGCATTGTTCCCATTGAAGTCAATGACATTTTTGAATAAAAACTGATTAAAACCTGAATAGAATGATTAAAAACTGAATATGGTCATCCACATTTGTTCCATATATTGTAATGCTGAGACACTGCATGTTGCCATGTCACTTCCAGATATACATGTTTTCCTGGCAAGACTTCCCAGGCTGATGTATAGTTTTAGTGACCTCTCCACACTCCCTTCCAAACACAGCTGTAATGAGGAGTTACTTATGGCTGTCAGTTTAATTGAGGAGTTCTATTCATGCCTGTCTCTAGGATACAATTTACAGATGTCATATGAGATTTCTCAAGTCTCACGTGTGAAAGTAATAACAGAAAATCTTGTATGTTTATGGTGTAAGCAGCATCGGACATTTTCCCAATAAGTGTTTCTCTTAGTAGGCATTACTATATAAAAAGATTACACAGAACTGACATGAAAATACGTCAAACAGATATGCAAATATTTGCCTGAAAAATACAATGGATTGACTACATTTCATTTTGTGAGAAGTTTTTTATTATGCATGCTTCTTGATCGGAGGCTGCAAGTTTYCCCACAAGACTCCCTTTCTACCTACAGAGGTTTATACAATGTCATCACATTTTATCTTCGTGTTGCCTGCTTGAAACATGAACTGTGCTTTTTCTGAGGTTTCTACTTTGTCCTTTGAGTTGTACAGATTCCATTTCAATTTGCATGTGTCCATAAAGTATGTCCAAACGAACTTTTAAATTAGTACAGAATTAAAGGATTTTTCTTTGTTCAGCTTGACTTCAACTATCTGGATTAGTCAGAGATCTAGAGAGGAATCTACTAATGGTAGGATCACTCAACTGACTTCGGTCTAGGTAAGCACTCTGACTAGGAAATATTCCTTGATCCTCCCATTCTAAGAACACTCTCACACTGCAAGGGCTCAAATTCTATTTACTATCTGCATAAATCTCTTCTGCTTAATCACTGGTGGTGTAGTTACCCTGATACCGATGGATTATCACAAGACATCCAGTTAAAACTGCTGTATATGTGTCATGAATGTTATAGACAGAGTAGATAGCAGCATCTTTAAGTTAAGACTACCCAATTCTGCTTTTAGTAGCTTTTAATCTTTCTGTTGTATATACTCTAAGCTGAACTTTTCTGTGTTTGAGGCTGTCCTAGGGCTTGTTTTTCAGGAAGTTTCTGAATTATGAATTAGGAATGTTGTTTCTGAGTTTCAGAAGTTTGAACTAAGAGAAAATGTCCTATTTTGCCCACCTTACATCTGATTWGCCCAACTCGCATGTAAAAGTTGTGCTGAGGAAGCTCTTGTGCCCTCAATTTTAAGAATAACATTTCAAAATTAAATTCAAAGTTTGCTATTTTTGAGAATAAACAGCCACATTTTGTTTACTTATGATCCTTGCAAAAATCTTAGTCTGTTTAGTATTCATTGAAATTTCTTACTGATGGTCAGATACATTCCTGTTTGACTCGGYAGCAACTGCACTCCAGTGCCACAATACCACCACTAACTGGCTGCAGAAGCACAAGCCTCACAGTGTAGCTGAGTGCATCACATCCTTGGACCCCTGGGGCTGAACAGGCTCTTTGAAACTGCTGCCGTTGCTTGCATTGGTGATGGCTATTGCAACCAAGGGACTTTACTTTCCTGGGCTCTGAGTGTCCAAGTAGAGAAGAGCAAGAGGAAGCCACCTGACGTGGAATGGACTAAGGCACAGCTTGGCAGTATTTTCAAGAGTAGAGACTGGTGGAGTTAAGAGTGTGGAAAAGYGTTGGCCAGGTGATAGTAGAAGGACAGAAAATCTGGGGACTAGACGAGAAGATAATCGGGAGGAGGAGATCTTACAATTAGTGTCACATACAGGAGACAGATAAGAGAATAGGGTAGTATATGAAGGAGCAAGCGATGGGGATATAACAGCATAGGAGGCAAAAGGATGTCCAAGAGAGAAGCTGTCGTGGTGGAAAATGCTGATAGAGGGGTTTAGCACACTGACTCCAGAACTGGATTTCTCAATGCCCCAGTTCATGGCTGCCAGAGAAGCAGGACCTGTGAAATCCACAGGAAAGTGTAGGTCCGTCCCTATCCAAAGCCTAGGTCAGTCACTGCTTCACTCACCTTCTCTGCAGCTCCTGGCAGAAGTATGTACTGATGATCCAACCTATGGGTAACTTTGATTCAACATGAAGGAATCTCTAGAGCTTTTTTTCAGTCTCTAGGGCTTGTCTTGCTGTTATAGAACTTGAAGATCAATGAGAAATTGAATCATCTTCATAATCTGACTTTTATGAGTACAGCACTGAGTTTAGTACCCAGATCTGCAACTGGATTTAGCATGTTCTATCTGCCTCCATTTTTCTGTGTGAGAGCCCAAGGTCTTCATTCATTCTCTCTCAGATTTAAAGAAATTTTTTTGGTCTTTACTATTATTTTTAAGTATCAGGCATTTTCAACATTCTGCTCCTGGCTATACATTGAATTGTGAGATAAGGTAGCTAGTCAAAGATCACATTATGACCTTACGGAGACTTTAAGCAGAAAAGGCCCAAGAGACCTTGGAAAGGGTAGATAGAAAGTAACACTTTAGGGGGAAAAAGTCTATTTAGGCTTATCAGAACACTGAACTCTGACATCTCATTCATTTACTGTGACAATAGCCTTTGATGCTTGTGCATATTTTGTTCATTTTGGTCTGCAGTAAACACCTCCAGATCTTGGTTATTTTAAACTTAGTTTTAGGAGGGAAGGAACCATCTTCTAGAAATTTCTATGTCTCTTTGTTGACCACAGAAGGAACTGGTTTAAGACTGGCTAAGATGTGCATGACCAGCGTCTGAGSTAAGTAAGACAAGTCCTACTTACAGTTTATATAGTTAGGACAGCTCCTGATCCATCACAACTGGAATTTGGGAAGATCTCATTTTCCTATTTGATTTTTTTTTCTTCCTCAGGAAGCATAATCCCATTCATTTTAACACTCTCATTACAGACCCTCTCTTAATCCTCATAATAATAAACCTCCTTTTTCTTTTTCTTTTTCTTTTTCTTTTTCTTTTTCTTTTTCTTTTTCTTTTTCTTTTTCTTTTTCTTTTTCTTTTTCTTTTTCTTTTTCTTTT
>NW_028186568.1:4652681-4662848 GCF_003343005.1 Rhea americana
TTGACCTCTTTGTCATGAAGTTGTAGAATGGACCTAATCAGGGAATATCTGTAAGAAAACACTATTTTGGTTGATCATGTATCATGACCTGGTTGCCACTTTTACAATGCAGAAGCATAGACAAAATCTGMTTTTTATCATGAAGGCAGATGACCAAATGCAGTTGTGAAATAGACTGTCTGTAAAGCACTCTAGTAAAGATGAAAGAAAATCYCAGGCTGGCCTTATGTTTTGAAAGCTCTTAAACAGATTTCCTTCTGGCTGYGTGTTCAACCTTACACACGTTTCTGTGATGCACAAGTCTAATGACATTTTAATTATATCTGGGACTGAATTTCTAAGAATATCAGCAGTCTAACCCGGCCAAACCTCAGAAAGAGCTTTCATTGTCTTTTTTCCAATAAATAATCTGAGGTCGTTTTGTTCTGTGGCCACACAGCCATTCTTCCATGGAACTGACTTTTAGAGGCCACATGTCTGAGACAGCTGGAAGCTACTTATTTTCCTGGCAGCACTAATCACTGCAAATTTAGATTATGAGGTCTAACTGTGTCCTATCAGCAGCAGAAGTCACTATTGTACATTTAAAAGAAAGACGACAGACATCCTTTTGACTGACACAGTAGCAATGGCTGATGAAGGAGGCGCATTCATTCTGATTTTGAAGCCATCAGCTTATAGCTTGAAGAGTAAACTAGAAATTAGCTTGGATACCTATGGCTACRATATTGACATCATTAGCCACATGTCTTTAAAGCTTGTGGCAGTGTCTAAACTATAACTGCTATAGACTTTTTTAGTGCTGTTTCTGTGCGACAAGTTAAAGCTACCAGTCCTCTGATCAACTCACAGCAGTTTTTCAGGCAACACAGAGTAATATAACCCAAATTTACGTCCTGTTTGGACTGGGCTGCTGCACAGCTCTGAGGAGAAGGCAGTGTGAAAAGATGAGTTTATGCACCAAGGCCAAGAAGCAACTCTGTAAAAGTCAGTTAAGTCAAGATGTGTAGGTAAACTTSTTYACTGGTTATGTGCCACTCAACTCCYTTCAGAGGGTAGTTTAAGAGATTGGAAGCAATTGATGGCTGAACATATCCTAGTCATTAATCTGTATATTCCTTGTTGACCTTGCATACAAGAATCTCAATTTGGGTAGAGAGATTGTACTATTTCTACTGTCAGGGGCTTCTGCTCTTGAAGAAGTGGTGTCTAACTTTGTTTTATAATCTAAGAGGCTGAAATAGTAATTCCAAATAAAGGCCAAGCAGTTAGGTTTTCCCATTTCTAAGTATTAAAAACTTGTTTTCTTACAAACAAAGAACCTYAATATAATTTTGGCACACAAAATGAATATGTAATGCTTCATACTCCAAGTGTTTGACTGATATTCAATTAAAATATACTGTAAATGAATCATTTTTTTTTACTGATTTTCTTTAAGGAAAAGTTCTGAAGGCACAGGAGGCTGCAAATCCAATAGCAAGGAATTTAAATGAATCCACTCATCTGGGATAGTCTCACGTGGCTGGAAAGGGAGAAAATAAATACAAATATATTTCATAAAGGAGAAGAGAGAGCAAATCAGATAAAAAGTCAGACTGCTGTGGGTTTAATGGAATCAAAAGCCATGCAGGTGGGCAGATAAATTACTAACAGGTCATCTTAGATGTTACATTGTCTTAAGCTTGTTATCAGCCTGATGTCTAAATGATTTCTGCTTATGGAAATATATGCAAGAAATTATATGCATAAGCAAATATCTAGACCTGACTCCATTTTCTTTTTTTCTATAGTGATTTTTCAATGTAACCTAATTTGGGATCTGAGGGTGGAATAATGAAGAAATAACATAAGCACGATTCTAATTAATTGAAGAGGGTTTTTTTTCAGTTTTGAGAAAAAGTATATTAAAACCAAAGAAAAAGACAAATACAAGGCCTTTTGCTGTATTTGAACGAGAGCTGTCTGATGACATTAACATATAGCACATGATTAATCAAAAAAAAAAGCAAAGCTTCACATTTTTACAGTTTTGTCTGAAACGGAGAAGACATATTGGATCTGAATTTCTTTAAATCAGCCTAATACAGGGAGACTGTMGTGAGAGACACATCTTTGAACAGGTGCACACTTAATCTTACACAAGTTCATTAACATGACACCATCATGGCCTCATCAACACACGGCCACCCATCCCCAGCGTCTCACGAACATTGACTCATTCCTACCTCTGTATAAACATTTACCCAACTGCACAAATTCCATAACATTCAACTTCACTTCCTTTCTTTTCCTTAATATTGTGATCAATGCAAATTCAAAACACAGTCAGCTGATAAAAAAAGAGACAGTTTCTTGCCAGCAGAGCTTTTTTCTTGAAGTAGAATCAGCTTTATTCTTATGTGGTTTCCTAGAGGTTAGTATTCTGTGATCAAAACATAAAATAAGTAAGACAAGAAGAMTTATTAATGTCCCTCTTAATTCAATGAATAGCAGTCCACCCCTGTGCCCCACTTCCAGCACATCAATCTTAACATTCATGAACAGGAGACTGAAGTGATTTTAAGAAAATAATATTGCTGGGGAGAAATGCAATTAATTACTGTGRCATAGGTAAATCCAATGAAATACAAAGTAAACAAGAATATTAACAGCAGTAAGCCCCATTGAATCATGTCAGTGTTGTTTAGCTTATAATTTCTGTTGCAGGAGATAGTAGTAGAAATARCATGTTTTGTAGGAAGGAGGGGAAAATTATAGTTTTCTTATAGTCTTTTGGCTGATACAAAGCCAATTAGCTCTTGAGTGAAATGTAGAACCAACTACCGATCAAAGAATAGCCAATAATTTGCAAGAACTGGTGAAAAATCCTGCAGTGGAGATTTTTCCCAAGAGCATTAAGAAACATGCTAATGGATACATAAAGATCCATTTCAATAAAGGTCAGCTGTTATTGCTACTGTGTGTAGAGATACATTGTTTTGTTTCTGGTGTATGTTATAATAGATTTATTTCCCCATTGCTTTAGTTTCTTCACATTTTCATTATACAGCCATATCACATTAATTAGTCTGCTATTATAAAAAGAGTAAATTTCTCCCTGTTGTCTTTTCAGGAAAACCAGATAGTCATTTGAGCCCCAGTGGAGCACACAGCAGAAAGCAAAGCAGAACTGATTTTCTTCAAGTTTTAGCTAGCTAAGATGCCTTTGTGAATTTTATGTGGAAGATGGCTTTCATTTCACAGCAAAGTGTATACTTACAAATATGAGTACCATCAGAAGGTACATTTTTCATTTGCATCCCCAAGTACTTGTGAGGGAAGTGATGGCATGCTGACCGGGGAGCTGAAATGCTACTGTCTGATGCCTCCAACCATTCACAGCTAAGCAAGACAAATTGGATTTTAAATATTCATCAACAATGCAAGTAACGCTATATGAACATACCCATTAATTAATGTGCTAAGGGGAGCTGGGGTCTGTATGTGGATTCTCTTATGGGGAGAAAAATAAGCAAAATCCAGATTAGAATAAGAAAATAYATGGGAATTATTTGCTCAGCTTTAATCCTCATAATCATTATCAGGCCACAACTGAATGAAGCTCTTTCTCCCAATGTGAGCCCCACAGCCAGCTATAGTAGTTGCATGAATTGCTTTCTTTCATCTCTTCAGTCCATCCTGTGGGACCCATGGCTTCATCTGTGGGAGTTTTCAACATATGGAGAGATATCAAGTGCCCAGACTGTTTTCTGTGGCCTTTCAAACTTTTTGCACTCAATTTCAATTCTATGGGTATGGTTTTTGTCATCCTGTTGGGGCTTTCATCCATTCCATTCCTCTTCCCAGTTGTGTCTCTTGATCTTTCCAGGATCTGYGAACCCCTTCTTTCAGGGATGCCTTGTGCCTGGTGAGATCAGACCTTGATGTCAGCCAGGCACCCTGCTGCAGCTACCRAAAAATGGAGGGCCAGCAGCGCGGTCCGGAAGGAGGGGAAGCGCAGTGGAGGCAGCACCCGGGGGCCTTGGGGCTGCTGTTCTTCAGGATATCGGGCAGGATATTGGGCAGGAGAGGGGCTCCCTCCCTCGCTTCCCACCTCAAGTCCCCGCAGACTCTGCCCCTGTAAAAGTCAGCACATATCACAGTGGAAATAACCCGAATTTCAAGGGACACTTGTATGGATGAAACAGGGACAGGGCACAATTCTTTTGAAACACAAATATAGGTCTCATTGTAATAAGAAATTATTTTCACACTGAAATCATTCAAATATTTGCTATTATTTGTTAAGCTTCAGTAAGAGTTTTGCATTTCATTTTACCTAAATAGAAAGAACATAAGCCCAAACTTCAAAGATAGGTTGGCTCTTATCTCCTCCTGAAATGAACTGTTGCCTGAACAACATTCATCATCCGGGCTGAACCACTATGGACCAAGCTTTGAATTATTGTTTTAGTTGTATCCACTTGCTCCTCAGCTAAAACTCCTACCAATTTCAATAGGTTTTACCTCAAAATAAGGATTATATCCAAACAGGATAAATGCTTTGAGATCTGGACTGTCTTTGAAATTACATAAATACAACAGATTGAATTCCATTTGACATACAGAGAGCATGGTACTGCAAATAAAATAAAAATGATAATATTATACCCTGAGAAATAAGGACACTCTTAGATGTTTAAAAGTCAGTGCTATAGTGATACATTCTAGTCCTGTAATAACTGAAAATAGCGGTACCTTTGTGATAGCATAAGAAACTATGCAGCAAAGATGCAATAAAGTCAAGTCTTTGGATAATAAAACTGTTCTGAAACTAGTAAAAGGTATTTTTGGAACCTACAGCAACAACGTGGGATCTATTGAGTATTTTCAGTGTTCATTTGCATTAAGCTCAGTGGGAGAATGTTTGTTTTGGAGGCTGAAAATATTTGGCATTCCAAACAGGTTCAGCAACTCACATTTGGGAAAAAAATAATAATAAAAAATTACATAAAAAGGTTAAGGATATATTTAACTGTTTGTAGATGTATATTTGTTTTGTTACAAGTACTGTAAGGAAATGAAAAAGCAGTTTCCAGATTAAAATTTCTGTCTGGGAGTTAGAAGTCTAGGGCTCTATTTATGGCTTTTTCCACAAGTTATTGTGTGGTACTAGTCAAAACATGCAGGAAACTATTTAGCAAACTACCCAAACTTGTTTAATTTTAAATGTAAAATCATACTAGTGACAGCACTGAACATACTTTTATAAATAAACATTTTGTTGAGCAAAGAGAAGATTTGTAAAAGGGTGATAATAAGATTTCTCTCTGATATCATTATTGCAAAAATATACCAACTGGTACTTGCAAAGCATTTCTTCTAACAGAATGTGTTATTATTTGTGACTGGATACATTTTATACCTGGAAATTATTTAGGGAAGGCTGTAAATGGAGCACTTCTCCCTCTGAATCAAAGAAAGGAAAATTAAGTATCTGGTTGTGATGTCCATTTTTTTTTGGACTCCTTATGCACAAGAACCTAGACAAAGCATACATAATGGTTTCTTAAAAATAACATTTTCCCCAATCATAGACAAATTCATTGTCTCTTGTGTAATCTAGTCCAGTACTCAAAATCTGCATTCATCCTTTAGCTGGAGTACTTCCAGGACATTGTCTGAGGAACCACTAAAATCTTTCTTGCTATCAGTACAAGCTCATTCAGAAAACTGAACGGCTGAGTCACATGCTAATCTGAAGTCATCTGTTTTAGTTTTGTGACCTCAGTTATACTGAGTTTTGAAAACTAAACCTCAACAGAGAAAGATTTTTTTTTTGTCGTATCTTGTGTATTTGCAGATTGCAAAAATAAAAAAGTGTAATCTCAATTTTAACACTTAATGTCATGAATCTTGCATTAATAGAAATGTAGAACATAAAGTCAAAGATGTTTCAGCAGCACTTGGAAAGGAAGCCTGGAGATTCATAGCTTTAAGGCCTTCAAGGACTGTTAAATCATTTAATCTAACCTATGTGACACAGAGTTTTACCCTATTGCTTTTATATTGATTTTAGTTACAGTCTTCTCAGAGAGGATCAGCAATTCCAGAGGCAATAGTTCACCTTTTGCAGAAGACTCACAGAAGGGTCGAGGTTGGARGGGAGATCACCCCCCCTGCTCAAGCAGGGTCACGTAGAGCACGATTCCAAGGATTCTGTCCAGATGGCTTTTGAATATCTCCAAGGAAGGAGACTGCACAGCCTCTCTGGGTAACCTATTCCAGTGCTGTATTCCAGTGCTACAGTAAAGAAGTTTTTTCTCATGTTCAGATGGAAATTCCTGTGKTTCAGTATGTGCCCATTTCCTCTTGTCCTATTGCTGGACACCACTGAAAAGAGTCTGTCTCTCTATACCCTCRCTTCAGATACTTAYACGCATTGATAAGATTCCCCCCACAGCCTTCTCTTCTTCAAGCTGAATAGTTCCATCTCTCACAGCCGTTCCTTATAAGACAGATGCTCCAATCCCTTAATCATCTTAGTAGCTCTCCACTGGACTCTCTCCAGTAGCTCCATGTCTCTGTTGTACTGGGGAGACTAAAACTGGACACAGTACTCTAGATGACGCCTCACCAGTGCTGAGGAGAGGGGCAGGATCACCTCCCTCGACCTGCTGGCAACACTCTTCCCGGTGCACCTCAGGCCTTCTTGGCCACAAGGGCACCTTGCTGGTTCTGGTTAACTTGTCCACTAGGATTCCCAGGTCCTTCTCTGCAGAGCTGCTCTCCAGAAGGTCAGCCCCCAGCCTGTACTGGTGCCTAGGGTTATTTCTCCCTAGGTGCAGGACTCTGCACTTGCCTTTGTTGAACTTCATGAGGTTCCTCTCTGCCCAACTCTCCTGCCTATCTAGGTCTCTCTGAATGACAGCACAGCCTTATGGTGGATCAGCCACTCTTCTCAGTTTTGTATCATCAGCAAACCTGCTGAAGAAGCACTCTGTCCCTTCATCCAGGTCATTGATGAAGAGGTTGAATTATACTGGAGCCAGTACTGACCCCTGGGGGACAGCATTAACTACAGGCCTCCAAGTAGACTTTGCAGCACTTTGATCATGTGAAAATTATTATCTTTATGAGATTTTTTTATTTTTGCTGAAATAACACAGGAAATCGTTATATTATGCCAGTTTTTTGTTTGTTTGTTTATTTGGCATACAAAATGAAGTTGATCTTTGCTTTCTAGGACAGCTAATGAACTTGTACAATCAACACCGGAGAATCAGCATAGACGAAAATCTTTCTCATCATACTGCTGTCCTCTAATTCTGGTTTGTCTGTATGACATCATAGTGAAAAAAAATCTGCACAATCTAAATCAATGATCAAAGTGTTGTTTTCCTCCATGGAACTGCAATGATGGGAGATCTTTCCCAGRGTAATGGCTATAGACAATTAAAGGGTCTGTGAAATTACCTCTGTGGATACATCGTTTCACGATGCTCTTATACAGAGGCTATCATAATGCATCTGTTATTCCTTCATTGATGTTGGAGACTGTAAGACATGGGGAGATACCACTTCAAAGAACAAAAGATTAGATGTGGACACACAAGAACTGAGCAACTTTCCTAAGACTGTCATTACTCTGCTGCACGACCCTTGCAACTTACTTTCCTCTCTGTTCCTCTGTCTGGAGTAAATATTGACCTCAGTTGTAAAACAGGTGAAAAAGGCATTACAGGAGCTAGTCCTTGCCATTATTATTGATAATGATGATGATTTATTGTTGCTTATTCTCATCACGTCTGTAAATTTCTGTCTTCTCTGAATTAAGCATGAGGAAAATAAAGTAAGTCTAACTTTATTTATAAATAAAGTTTATATTTAAAATATAAAATCTAACCTCAGAAATTCTCATGAAATGTGCAACCTCCTTCTAATGCTTTCAGATTTTGAAACTCTTGCTCACAAAAGCAGCTCACATTGCAAACAGAGTAATCATTCATGTAAGTCTCCTTTCATACACATAAGAAATGCAGCATAAGGCCCACTGTTTTTATGAATTTGTAGTATTTAGTAAAAATCTCCAAAGTGCAGGTGGTGCAAGAAGAAAACAAAATTGATAAAAAGAGGCAAAAGGAGGCGGTATAAAGAAATGAAATGTTAAGGACCAATGCACACTTCTGATGTTCCAGTCTGAAGTAAAATGCAATGAAAACTATTAGTGTGAGACTACTGTTATATCACCAGTACATCATTACACGGTCGTAAATCTGACTTCACAATTTCTCTAACTGCAGTTGCTCACATTCACAGTGTACTAAAAAAGCAGGTGACTGAGAAATGTGAATGTATCTCCAGCATTTTCATACATACATTGGCTAGCTGGGGAAAGTAGAGTGCGAATTCATTTTAGTGAGCCTTTTTTTTTCTGGGAATTTTGGAATGAAAATGGTGTTTACCTCTTTAAAGGTGGCCAGAAGAAAGTTAGCAGTGAGCATTTTCACARTCATGGAAAGAGCAGAAGCAAATCTATTTACTCAAATGTCACTATCCTAAATCACTCAGCTTGAAACATTAAGTTATCAATCCCTCATTCCTGTAACACCCCCAGAGATGGAAAGAAGAGTTTTATTCTGTGGTAACTGGTTAAAAACAATCAGGATTAAATTTATCCATTTACTTCCCACTGCCTTTTTACTAACTTGAAAACCTCTACTGAAAAAAAAAAAAGTTGTTCTTATATGAATGTACCAGTAACAAACTGCTTTAACTCAAAGATACTTTCTAGGTCACTTCAGCTCAGTGCTGCTCTCTCTTCTCCATCTCTAAACTCAGAGCAGCTTCCTGACTAAACAACATTGTTAGTGCTGTTCAAAGTCCTGTGGAAAGCACATCACACAGCTACGTATAGAAAGACTAAATCTTAATGTAGTGGAGTGATGAGTAAACTCAGTAAAATCTGAGGTTTTGTGAACTTCATTAGCTATTTTTTAAATTCTTGAGGTTTCACAGAACCAAATGTCTTACAAAGACAAAAAAAAAAAAAAAAATCATCTCCTTCCTAATTTGACTCAGTCCCTTGGACCCTGTGAGAAAAGGAAGATCCCTTGGCGCCTAGTACACTGCAGGGCCAAGGCCAGACAAACTAGAAGTAGCTTCCATGGCAAGAGGGAAAGCCAGTGATACTTGAGCTGGCGTTTTCTATGCTAGCTACAAATTGAGCCTTTTGAAGTCTTCTGAGTTCTGAAACATCAGCATGTTTTTCGACTGAAATTTCAAACTGTGATGAGCATGGTAATTTCTCTCTCTCTCTCTCTCTCTCTCTCTCTCTCTTTATTTATTTATTTATTTATTTTTTTAACATTTATGGGATTTATCTGCCTATAGATTTGACCACACTCCAGTTTCTGGGTTCTGCAGACCAGTTCCACATCTCTTCATGTCAGCTGCAGGACCTTTCCACAGATCTTATGGAAGCCCGGATCAGGCCTCAGCAGTGTTGATCCCAATCTCCTCGTTGGACTTCCAAAATGTTTCCATGCTTTGGGCAGGTTCTGCGGACCCATTGCAAGGACCCATTCCCCTGCTCTGTGTGGAGCACGGTGCGTGCAGCTGTGCCCGCTACTCTTCAGTGGGGCAACCTGCTAGTGTGCAAGGTGGGACTGGATGGACACTTTGGGTGAGAAGACACTTCAATCCTCTCAGCAAGATAGGAAGTGGCGTAAGAAAGCGAGATTCCTTATGTGCTGCTTTGAATAAACCTCCATGAAAGAGGAACATGCCCAGGAAAGCCCACTGCACTCTCCTGGAGCTCAAAGGGGATGAGTGCTTTGGGTAGAGGAGAGTGAGATTAATGGGTGTGCCGAGGGTCATCTGAGAAGTCGCTGGCTGTCTTGCAAAAGGCAGTTTACAGAAGTGGGGGGGGGGGAGGCGAGAAGACTGGGACACATCTTGCCTTTTGAGTTGCCGCCGAAATTTAAGAATAAAAGGCATGAAAATAAGAGGACGCAGCCCTCGGGAAGGCTCAGTTTTGGGGCAGAGCTTGCAGGCACAGCGAGCTCCCGGTCGACCTTTCCCCGAGGACCCTGCTGGGCCGCGCCGAGCCGAGCCGGGCCGGGCCGGGGGAGCCGTGCTTCCCGCCCATGGGTCCCGGCCGCCCCCAGCCCCGGCGCCGGCGGC
>NW_028186568.1:4663349-4676018 GCF_003343005.1 Rhea americana
CCGCACCGCACCGCGCTCCGCACCCCGCCGCGCAACGCCCGGCCCCGGCGCCGCCGCCACTACCGCCGCGGAAGCAGCCCGCTTCTCCGCGCACCGCCGGCTCCCCCCATGCCAGGTACCGGGACGTGGCGGCCGGACCCTCCGTGCCGCGGAGCCGGGTGGCAGCGCGGGGGCGGCGCGGGAGCCGCGCTGCTGAGGCGCGCTGGTGGGGGTGTGTGTGKGGGRGGGCTGCTCCGGGGTGGGGGGCGCCCCAAAGGGTAGGCGGCACCTGCTGGCGAGGGCAGCGGGACCCGCCGGCGCGGGCGGGGAGTGTTTTAAACGAGTTGTCGGCGCCGTGTGCCACCGCGGCAGAGCGGGGTCCGCGGTGTGAAAGAGGCATCTCGGCATTTGCAGGTAGACGGCTGTAGCGAAGCATGTCGGGGAGCCAAATAAGAACCCAGTATGGGAGGGGGGAAATCCCCGTCAAAGGTATTTTTCCCGAATCCTCCCAGAAACGGTGTGCGGAGTTRTTTGAAGTGTTGAGATAATATGACTGCATCCAGAGGAATGAATGGCTGCGCGTTCCGGGTGACTCAGTCTGCTCCATTCATTCTGGGCGCGCACACGCGTGGAGGCACGGCTATACTGCTTTTAAGGGTGTAATGCCACTGGACAAAAGGAGCACCACGTTAAAAAACACTTCCTCTAGATAGGATTGGATTTGGAGTATTGTAAGACGGGGTAAATGAGTGTGTCCGTGTGTYCGTATGAGACGGAGAGAGGAGTTTATATGATGGCCATGGGAAAAGGTACTGAAAAGTATCCCTAGTATTAAGAACTAGTAGTTAATAAGATCCTGTTATCCTACTCCATATCCAAAGCACAGATGGAGCAACTACTAGGCTGTATCTCATATCRTCTGTAGTTCTTATCCAGCTTGTGGAAAATCTTGGAGAAAATTACATCATACATTTTCTGCATGTCTTTCCTCTGCTCGTTGTTAGGGACACTTACATGCAAAGGAGCTTTATTTTCAAGACTGAATCTTCTCTCCACTTCATGTCATAATATTTTACTTTTGACATCAGAGCTACTCCCAGGCTAAGGAATTGTGGTGTCATAATCACCAGTAAGAAAGAAGCAGTAGAAGCAAACAAACTCTTAACTGCAATGAAAAACGAATAAATTATGATTTTATGTATATAGTTGGTTATAATGAGAAATATTTTTATGGCATGCTATGAGGCAAATTAAAATATTTGTAGTTGATAAAAGGTTATTTCCTTAATACTTACTACTTTTTGGTTTATTCATAGGAGTTATGCTACAGAGGAGTGGGCTGTTGTGGCTAACTGTCTTGATAACCCTGTGGGCTGCCTCAAATGCTCAGGGTAAGTTCTGACATGTCTTAGAGGGATGTAGAATAACTTGCAAAGTTAAAAGCTGGTTTAAAAAGTTGGCTTAACTGAGCTAGAGTGTACAAAGTAATCATTTTTTTAAGTGCGTTCTTTTTTGGAAAAGCATAGCAGTTGCTGGACTTTTTTGGGTAGATGCATCTTACTACTGGTGAATGAAGATTTGCTASTAAATATCTAAAAATTGTTTTCTTTAGCAAACCTTAATCTAAAAGTATGTAATCTCAGAAATAATTGCTATGATGTTTTCTTCTSCAGTGTAAACATATGGTAAAAATAACATAAGCAGAACCACTGAGTGAGGTGTAATTTTTAAAAAGATAAAGGTAGGAAGAAAAAGCAAATTTAAGTGGAATGTAAATTGGCACAGTGCCAAGCCCTCATTTACCTCAGACTTCTTGGCCTAAGTTCTTAAAAAGTGTATCTCTAGCTTCCTGTTGACAAAAGGCTACATGGCTTCTCAATATCTGATTTTTATTAATGACTRTCAAAATGTAGGAATTGGCTTAACTTCCTTATTCTCCCATACATACATGTATATAAAATATATATAAAATGTACATATATACATACATACATATGTACATACAAATATTTAATGATTACATTGTTATATGCATATATATGCATATGTATATGCAAACATACATGTGTATATGCAAACATACATGTGTATATGCACGAATGTGTGTTATCTAATACTATAAAATATATATGTGTTTATATAATCAAATGTATATTTATACCAGCAGACACAGAAGGAGAGAGTTACCATGTAAATGAAAATGACAGATGGAAAATATGATTCTGGCTTGCTAGTAAATGTAGTTTATCTGTGGAAGTAGGAAAGTACTAAGCTTGCTCTTATTCTTCAAGTCTGTCATATAACTGCAACTGCTAGGTGTAGTGTGCAGAGTTATATTTCTTACGRCAGTTTTTGTAATCACATTGTTGCACACTGACTTTTTCAGATGGTGACAAGGAAGAGGAGACTACCTTTGATTTACTTCAGATCAGTAACATAAACCGAAAGACAGTTGGAGCAAAATTGTTTCGAGGTCCAGATCCCACTATCCCAGCATATCGTTTCATTCGGTTTGACCATATACCTCCATGTAAACCAGAGAAATTAAAAAAGATTGTCAAACTTATACGGCAAAATGAGGGCTTTATTCTTTCAGCCACTCTGAGACAGGACAGGCAATCTAGAGGCACTCTTCTTGCTTTAGAGGGTCCTGGCATCAGTGAGAGGCAGTTTGAGATTATTTCCAATGGCCGAGCCAACACCCTGGACCTTATCTACTGGGTGGATGGCTTCCAGAATGTGATTTCCTTGGAAGACGTGGACCTTGCAGACTCGCAGTGGAAGAACATCACAGTGCAAGTAACGGGGGAGAATTACAACCTCTATGTTGGCTGTGACCTCATTGACAGCTTCATCTTGGAGGAGCCTTTCTACGAACAGCTCAAAGCAGAAAACAGTAGAATGTATGTGGCGAAAGGAGCTATTCGGGAGAACCATTTCAGGGTAGGTAGCTTGGAGAAATGAGGTCTGTGGTAAGGTAAGAATGTAGCTACAATAGTTTGAGAAGACAATAGGCACACATTTGTTTGCACAACAACCCTTGGATGTGATGGGGTCATAAATGTTTCCAAGCAGAATTTTCTTCAGAGTATCTTTTGGTTGATTGCTGGATCTGGACTGTGTGAATTTAGGTGTTCCTGAAAGCAAAGRACTGATAAAGTGTAAGTCAAGGAAAAGTGAATACAACCAGTATATGGGCTTTCCTGTGCAAACATCTGCTTTCTTCTCCAGCTGTAGGACTTCTGAATATGTCAAATTTTTGTGGTGATGTGTAGAACTCTTTGGCAATTTCCTTGAAGATACATTTTTGCTGTTGAAAACTGTCCAGTTCACAGGAAACTGTCAGTATTTGTGAATTTTTATTTGAAAAAGCAGCGTATGGGGTGGGGAGAAGAATTTTTGAAGCTGAAGTATATCATGTCAATTCATCCCCCAAAGAGTATTTTGGTTTCCCATTTGAACAAGTTTTACTTGCAATTTTTAAAAAATACCATAGAACTTGGAAGAAAAGTAGAATGGAGCATTTTAATCAGTCCTATAAAATTATYTTTTTTTCTTTTTTGTGGAAAATGTTTTTGTTTCATTTTGTTTTAAAATGAAGGAATTACACACTTTAAAGTTTTCCTATAGAATGGAAGATCTACTTCCTGTCTCATAGTGGTGTGATCTGGTCTAAGTGCTTTAAGGATATTTTCTTTTCTCTTGCAGTTGAAATCAAATTAGAACTCATGATTTCAAACTTTGAAAAGCCCTTTTTTCATCCAATTCTGCCATCTAGTTTCCAGTGAGAGCATGACATGCTAAAGCCTGTAATTAGCAAGAAAGCCAGAAAGAAGTTCTTGCCCTCAGCCATTCATTCCTGCCTCCATGACTAAGTTGGCCAGTCACTTCTACTGACAGAACTGTTTTTGGAGCTATATAGTAACCTGGCTCACTGAAATAATCTGTGGTTAACATATTTTTTTAGATATTTTTAAAGTGAAACAGATACTGGTCTGTTTTATAGTTTTTTTTTCTCAGGATAATGTCAGCACAACAGAGTGGATAGTGGAGTATGGTACTTGGGAATGAATGGCTAAGGAGAGAAGTGAGGTGGTGCACGAACGTCATAAGATGTCTGGCCATCATAGCCAATGTCTTGTGGAACTACAGCCTGAAATGAAGTGTGTTGTATGGAAACAGAGATTTGAACTCAGAGCTCATCAGTTACTGTTTTATTATGACCTATTTCAGAAGACATCTAGTTTTGTTGCTTATAGTATCAAATGTTTTATAACAAGATTATCAACACAATTTATGACTATATGTCAATGATTTACTGCATTGTAGGGTGTGTGCGTGTGTGTGTTTGTTTTGTTTTTACAGATTTATCTATGCCTAAATTCAACCTGTAGCATGGGGATGAGATAAACCAGCTGTTGATCAATCTCAACTTGATGCAACTTGTCTTGTAACTGTTCTCTATTGCAGGGTCTTTTGCAAAATATTCAGTTAATCTTTGACACTTCAATAGAGGATGTTCTGCGTAAAAAAGGATGCCAGAGGACCCAATCAAGTAAGGATTTCTTCTCTCACTAATATGGTTCAATTAACTCTGAAAATGAGAAATACCAATGATGACATATTATCCTGAGACCATGACACAGATCCCATTGAAACTGTAGAGAATTCTTGCCAAAGCAAGTTCCTTTTGGTTGTAGTAGGAAGGCATTCATTAATGATCATAAATACTTACTAAGTTTTTGTACTAGAGCTCATGGGAGGTACTGCCTGTTTGTCTTTCCAGTGTTTGTAGTTTTCAGGAGCTCAGTCAAGAGTCAGAGACAACTGATTGCATCAGAGGAATATGGTGGGTATGTGAGGCAGTCAGGGCTTTGAGGTTTTGTCCAAAACTCTGAAATTCCATTATTTATGTTACTTTGCCATGACGTAAGATACTGAGCAAATGAGTGAACTGCTCACCTCTTTTCCTTATTTGTTCAGATGAGTAAATAATTAAGCAGTAAGAAGGCTTAACTTCTTCAAAAAGAAGCCAGATTTTGAAATTTTTGCAATGAAAATTCTCATATAGAGATATGTGTATGAATATGTTTATAGGGTGTGTATGCATATATGTATGTATGTGTATACACATATATCTCTATATCTGAACTTACTATTCTGTTTTTCAATCTTGATAAAGGATATTAGTTGGTTATCTCAGACATTCTGGAGGTGTCCCATGCTGCAAGAACTCAAGTATGGTGATGTGTTAGAAATGACTCACGTGGGCTGGAACATGGCCTCAGATCGCTCAGGCAAGAAGGCATGCCCTCATTTGCTGGTTGTGGTCTGTCCCAGCCAAGCTGTTTTCTATACTCAGAATTAAAACAGAATCTACATGTAAGTGTTATACCATACATTTCCCAATGTTTCAGGGTAGAAAAGGGAAGAAAAAAGACAAGAGGAATTCATGAGAGAGGAAGCTGATTGTGATGCATCTGTTCCAAATGCAGAGCAACTTAGAATTACTGATTACTGTTCTTCTGCCTTTGTTAGTGGAAGAAAATGTTTGAGGAGCAGGACAAGTGTGGAAAAATAGAACCTATATTGATGTCTAAGTCCTTGTAATCCCAGTAGAGGGATTGCTTTACGAAGGATACAGTTCAGCTATCCTGCTTCATTTTTCTGTAGAAACAGAAGTCTAAAAAGCCCAGGTAGAATCTGAAGAGCATATTCAGCTCTCCAAATAGGCTCATTCAAGAGGCTGGGGTTCTAAATGTAGATAGATTGAACCAGTAAAACCAGCTAAGGGAGATATCTGCAGATCTTTTGTGTTGTTGTCATTGGTTAGAAACTGCAAATTGTTTGACCAAGTGTTTTAAAGAGTGAAAATGAAAACATGATAACTTCYAATGTAAAGGAGAAGCCAATGGGAATATCAAGGGAAAACAGAGTTTTACATGCTAATGCACTTCTTACGAGGGGTTCTTGTGCCCTTTAGTTGTTGCGGTTATAGTCAGAGTATTTTTTAATGTATTTTTCTTATCACATCTGTCAACTACCAATTTTTCAGATCCAATAAAATATACAGATTTTTCTTTATTTGATCATTCCTTAGAGCGRTTTAGCAAAAAAACTCAGTTCACTTTCACTATACAACACCAAGAGAATACTACAAGATGGAAATTGCTTGTCCAAAGACAGATGAGGGCTTGCAGCAGTCTCTGTCTGGAGGTCTACATCAGAATGACCTAAGATACACACAGCTATTTTCTAGCATAGCCCATCTGATTTAATGACCACAGTTCAAAGGCCAGGGGTTAGAAATATGCTCACTCATATGAGCTGAGGAACAGGTRCTAAGATGCCAGATTCACCAGGGAGTGGCCCTTGTGATGAACAGTGAACAGTGAAGTGCCCTCAGCTCTGAGGGTAAAAGAGACCCACTGCTTTTTCAGTTATGGGACTGTATTATCCTAATATATCTTCAATCCCAGTTGGAGAAGGTGCAGTATAGTGAAATGGCACCTTGGGATTGGTGTTGGTTTGAGGATAGGAAAGTATCTGTAGCGTGGTAGTTGCAGATGCTTTAAGGAGGACTTCTACATATGCACTGGATAGAAGAGGTTACTAAAATGCACCTAAACAGATATATCAGTAAAATCCCTCCCTCTGCTAGATCAACAGAATGGTATTTGCATATGTGAAAGGATACACAGTCTGCTCTTACCGTTTCTCATTTTAAAGATGATGTAGTCCTTAGGAAATTAGCAGGAAGCCAGCAGCAGAGAACTGATTTCCCCGTGATCCCCAGGCATCTTCTTTCACTTACTGCCAAGTGCCAGTAGGAAGTATGGATTTAGTTCTTCAAACACAGTTTTGGTTTTTGTTTCCTGCTGAGATTGCAGCTTTAATAATGTCCGTAGAATGTTCCGGTCAAGGCACACTCTACGTTGGCTTGAAAAATATGAAATTATTGACCTGAAAAATGCTATGGGGGTATCTGAGAAACCTAACATTTCAGTGTGGTAGGAGAAATGCCATCTTTTCAGGGAATCAAGAAACAGTTGAAATAAACAGTTATGACAGACAATTCTGACCTGTTACATGATATATCATTTTTTCCATTGTGTAAGTGGAGATTGATAATTATTTCAACTTTGGAACACTGCAGATGATTCGTTGTACACCCTGGCTAGCAGATACTTCATAGCTTATTGAAGAACACATCAAACCAATCATTTTAATTATGATTGAGAAGTAATTCTTTAATGTCATTTTATTGGTTGATCCTTTGTCTTGTATTTTTAGACTTTATGAATGAAGATTGCTTCTGCTCCCATTTCCTTTATTTGTACATTTAAACATAATGCTTTTTCCCTGTGATACCTCATGTGATTTGTGTTGTATAATCAAGCATCCTCTCAAGTCCTCAATTTTTATATTATTGCCACCTTCTGTGGCAATATAAATGGTGAATAGCATTGGCTTATTTAGAAGCATGCCTTTTATGGCTCACATTCCTATGCTGATTTCTTCCTTATAAATTGCTTTATGCTTTGCTTCTCCTTTTTATTTGGTAACCATGAGTTCCTATAGTATTACTAAATCTGGTAAACAAGTCTTTATTGGGAGACAGGGGAGGATGGATTTCTCTGTAGCTGATACCAAAGATGAACATGTCTTAGAGTCCMTACAGAAAGCTTCCTGGGAAGCCAAAGGATATTGAACTGGTGAAGAGTTAAGGCAAACTGTATTATTCAGTTACCAGTATTGCAAGGAATAAAAAAGCTCACAAAATTTCAATTTAATGACAGCTATATGGAGAAAAATCTGATTATTTTATTTTTTATTTACTATTGATATTTTCTGTTTTATTTTTTTCAATAATTTGCTATAGACAGGAAGATCTTCTAAACTTTTTTTTTTTTTTTTTTTTTTTTTTTTTTTTTTTTTTTTTTTTTTTTTTGATATTGTATCCACAGAGCTTGGCTTTTAATTTTGAAAAGGAAAATTGGAACCAGCCAACATCTAATCCCTCTCTTTTATTAATGAGTATAATACAGCATGAGACTGTTCTCTATCTACAGATGCCAGTCGGTGATTGCGGCAGGCACCTGTAACCTCTGAAAGAACATTGTACACACAACTTCTTTTTTCCCTCTCTTCCTGCTAGCTGAAGTGAACACTATCAACGAGAGCACTGAAATCCTTCACTTGAGCCCTGCTGTCACAACTGAGTATGTTGGTGAAAAACCGGAGAAGAAGGCAGAGTTTTGTGACCGCTCCTGTGAAGAGCTGGGAACGATGTTCACTGAGCTCACTGGCCTGCGCATTGTGGTGAACAACTTAGCTGATAACCTTCAGAAAGTGGTAGGTACCTGAAAGCCTTAAGAACTGAAAGAGGTCTGTTATGCAGTACTCTTTGCTCTGGCACTTTGATCCATACCAACAGAGAGGAGGAGGTAGGTAAGGGTATCTGTGTGCGCATCTGCATACTTGTCTGTGTATCTATGTTATGTAGATATAACTTACATTTTTAAGGTGACTACTAAAGTAGTTCTTGAGAATAAGCTCTTTAATTAGGCTTAGCTTTCACAAGGCGGGTTTGAAAGAACATACAGACATACAGACACATATGTAGGGTGAAATCAAGACTCTAAAAGATACTGCAGATTTGGAAATTGGAAGCTAAGGAACCCAACCTTGCCTGTGTACTATTAAAGCATTATTACCATGTACGTACCATTTATAAACACACCAGTAAGTGGCTACACAGGGCACCTAACTAAGTAAATGCATGGAATTTTTGCGGTTAAAGTAACATGGTGACATTTCACTGAAGTCTGTCCCTCTCCGAATTCTGAACGAGTTAATCCTTTCTGAAGGTTGCTTATCAATATACTATATCTGTCTATATATAGTATACTATATATACTATATCTCAGGAGTAAAATCTTCCCATCTAAAGAAGAACCATACTGGAAAAAAGAAACCTGCTAAGAACAGCTTTTCCTTAGGGTTGCTTAGCTGGTTGTACTATTAGCTGAGGAATCACTATGCAGTATTGCAGTACTTGAAGGATTGTTTTCTGTATGTACATAAATGTGTAAAAGTACAAGATTTTTGTAATTGAATAATTAAATCCAGTAGTAGGGTTTTATGGCTTTAGTCTTTCTTGAAATGATTTGCTTTACAGTAATTATTTCATTTATTTCATCTTWTAGTCTGAAGAGAATCAAATTATGTGGGAATTGATCGGACCAAACAAAACACTCAAGAACCAATCAGTTTGCTGGCAGGATGGCCGTGTCTTTTCAGATAATGAAAGCTGGATTGTAGATAGCTGCACCAAGTGTACCTGCCAGGTAAGACTTTGGAAGCACTCTTCTCTGCAGAAGTCCCCAGCAGATTTACTTCAACTTAGTAAATCTAGATCTGGTCACATTAACTCAGATCTTGGCCCAGGCTTACTGAAATATATCAGAAATACTCCTCATTTCCATGATATTTAGAAGAAATCAAAGAATTTCTGTACCATATAAAACTTTCCAGAGATATTTACCTTTATTTGCTTTTGTATKTGAACTTAAGCCAGTATGTTGATTTCTTTGCCTGTAGGATTCTAAAATTGTGTGCCATCAAATCACCTGCCCCGCAGTCTCTTGTGCTGATCCATCTTTTATTGAAGGTGAATGCTGTCCAGTCTGCTCTCATTGTGAGTATTTAGCCAAGGAAAAGGCACCCTTTAACAATTTTTAATACCATTATGTGTAGGTTAGAGGGTCCAAATCAAATAAGATGTCCAGACAGGTAAAGTCAAAGAAGAACTTATTTATTCACCAGAATCATACAAAATAATGTGGGTGGTCTGACTTACCTTCTGGAAGAGTTGTTCTCTCTTCGGTAACTATATATGTAGCTTAGGTGTAACCTGATAACTTACCTAGCTAAGCTAAGCACAAAAAGTTAGAGGCATATTCCTCCCCCATCACGTTTTTCAACGCAAGGCGTTCTGATTTTTGTTAGTTTGCACTGTTTGCTTTTGTTTCTTTTCCATACCTCCTGATTAAACAGATTAGGATGTCTTCCTGCCTCTTTATGGAGGATATGAAACATTTGATTGGAAATCTACAAGTAGTTTGATGCAATATTTATTAAGAGTGCAAGTTATATTTGCTCTCTGTTATTTTGATCCTGTTACTCTGTTCTATTTCCTCTCTTTGATATAATGGTTTACTTGGCAGAACGACATTGGCAAGATGTTGCAGATTGTGAACTAGAATGACAATTGTTTTAGTAATTTCACTAAATTGTTTTAATAATTTCACTAATTTAGTGAATGTGGTGTGAATTCAGTACATTCCACTCTGTACTAGACAGACCCATTACAGGAAAAAAAATCTAGCAATACTTTTTTGATTGCTTAAGATGTTCTAAATAAAAATGAATACACTAGAATATATTCAGAGGTTTTTGCCTATTCAAAGCATAGGGYACACTCCTATAATGTGCTGTTGATCGCATTTATGGTTGTGTTCAGAGGTGGGGCCACCTCTCACAATATTGACCCATATTCCAAAGTTAGGGGCATGTGGGAGCCAAGTGCTTGGCTYAGTCCATTCTAGAGATAAGGTGTCTTTCTTCCTCCAAAGATCAGTGCCGCAAGTAAGCATACGACGTATAGGAAAATTTAGACYCAAGATTCTAATCTGAGATAACCTCCGGTTACGTTAAAATAAATTTCCTGCTTCAGTGGCAGCTTGGAAAAACAGAACAAGAGAGAGCAAAAGCACAAAGCTTACGTTCCACAAAGGAGAAGTGGAAACCCCCAAAATAGGAGGTTAAAAGCAGCAGGCAGTGCTAAGCCCTTTTTCTTTAATCTTCTGTTCTGCAGCTGATGACAGTGAGGAAGGCTGGTCACCATGGTCAGACTGGACAAAATGTTCAGTTACTTGTGGCTCTGGCACTCAGATGCGGGGAAGGTCGTGCGATGTTACCAGGAGTGCTTGCACAGGCCCRCACATCCAGACAAGAATGTGCAGCTTTAAGAAATGTGACCATCGCAGTAAGTAATAAAATTCCACCTCTTCAGAAAGCTTCTTCCTGCTTCCCTGAGCAGAAACAATCTTCTCTTGGTTTTCTTATAAACATCTGATAGTCAGAACTATTATGTATATGTATAATTACAGTAGCTATCATTAGATTTTTTTTTTGTCATTTATCCCCATTCAAATTTCCTTCTTTTCCTGACAGTTTAGTATGTACATGCATTCCAGGCTGAATTATGTTAAATGAGAAGTAGTGGGTGATCTTTTTTTCACGTTCAAACTGGAGTTTCTTGTTTGAGCTCATTTTGGARGCAACACGTAATTCGTGTTCATATACGTGGAGAGAGGATATTGATCTRCCATTCATTCATGATTATTAGTACATTCTATTTCCATAGTAGTGTTTAGGAATACAATAATTATAGGAAAATTTTGCAAAATATCAAACTGTTTTAATATTTATTACACTTAAAAGTATCCCTAGAACTGTAACTCATACTGTTGCACAGAGCTTCTCTATCTATGCTACTATGTACCTAAAATTAATGCTCAAGCTACTAATTGTCCAAATGTTTGTTTAAAAGAAGTACTTGTTCTACTGGGACAAATTATTTTTAAATAAAATAACTAACATCCATGTTTGTCCTATGTTGGTCATTAAGATTCTTAAGAAAGTTGTACTTGAACATCTGAACTGAAATGTTGGGCTTTGTAAATGACAATGATAGGACATTCATATATGGTGAGAGGCTTATTAGAAGCAYAAGTTCATAGTGAGTTTGTATTCCTGCTGCAGGTGGGCTATTTCCTTGAGTTTTGTTCTTTTCTCTGGCAGTACGTCAAGATGGTGGCTGGAGTCACTGGTCTCCCTGGTCTTCCTGTTCAGTAACCTGCGGAGTAGGAAATATCACTCGTATCCGCCTCTGCAATTCCCCCATTCCCCAGATGGGTGGGAAAAATTGTGTGGGGAACGGTCGCGAAACAGAGAAGTGTGAGAAGGCTCCATGTCCAGGTAAATCTGTGGACTTAAATCCAAGATGAAATTCAGCTAGGCTGTTACTGCATCTTCTCTTCATATAGATCCAATTTATGGTGAATTTTATGGCAGAAAATATAATTTGTAGCTTAGAGATGAAATCCCACCTTTGTTTGCTCTGAGTTTAGAGATTTAGCATGAGGTTCAGAGGATAGTGTTTGTGGAGCTTTTGGGGGATTGGAAGTGAGGAACCTGGAATTCCTTTTGTGGTCCTGCCACTGACTGGCTCTGTAACCTCTTGAAAGTCACAACAGTTTTGCATGATTTAGTTAAGTGTTACCATGTTAATTTGTCTCACAAGGATGTTTTAAGAATGATGATGATGCAGCCTGAGGTTCTGTAAACCTCTTAATCTGTGAGTTGGCCCTGAAATGTTAAGAGTTTGAGAAATCTTTTTGTAATTCAATGATTCATTTCTGCAAAGCACAAAGGTAAACATTTTCTTTCTTAAAAGAGGTCGTAAAATATATTGAGTATAGACATACATGTCCCCAATAATATGTATATGTGTATGTATTTTAGACTTATGCAAGCCATACTAAACCTATTCTGGATTGTTTCTTTTGTCCTCATCTTCTTTCTTTCTTTCTTTCTTTCTTTCTCTCTCTCTCTCTCTCTCCT
>NW_028186568.1:4676065-4703031 GCF_003343005.1 Rhea americana
ACTAAAATTGTATGAAACAGTGGACTTATGTCTACTTTCTCACAGTAGTAGAATAGTTAGTTGCATTCAATTAGTATATTCACAGAGAATAAGAAATAGCACCACATATAATCAGTGGTCCTTTCTGGATTAAATGAATAGTTAGTGAACAAGATGCCTTCCTGAGCACACYGTTGCTATAAAAAACCATAGAGCTCTGGTTTATCAAGGCAAAATTTTGAATCCTGTAGTCATGTGCCGCTCTCTGTACGAAATGGAAGGTTAGTAGGGAGCTTTGAAGTCATTGTGCTTGTTCCTAWCAGTTTAAGTGGAAATACACAGTGCCGGTGGGCACTGCTTGTAGTTTTGAGTTATTGGCCAAAAATGTCTATAAAGCAGCTGAGTATTTATTATGTGGTTGTTTGTTTCTGAAGTATTGTTATCTCAGTATCAGTCTGTGCCAGCATCTTTCTTCCTCTGTGCAGTGAGAAGCTGTCTTTGGTTAGGAATCTGAAGAAGAGATTGTTGTCACTGTCACCAGATGTTCTCAGTGTATGGCTTATAGTGCTCTTTTCTGCTTGTGCATTCCAGTGAACGGTCAGTGGGGCCCTTGGTCTCCATGGTCTGCTTGCACTGTTACCTGTGGAGGAGGACTTCGTGAGAGGTCTCGCCTGTGCAACAGTCCAGAGCCACAGTATGGAGGAAAGCCATGTGTGGGAGATGTCAAACAACATGATATGTGCAATAAGAAGGATTGCCCAATTGGTTGGTATTTAGTCAGTYGCTATTCATAATCTACATAACTATTATTGCTGTTATTTCTTTAATGGAAAACACATGAACTGACATTGCGAAATCTGCTAATTACACTTTTGTTTCAGGAAAGCACTTCTGACTTTCTCGATGCTGTTTAGATCAGTGAGATTTTATGCATATTCTTAATATTGAGCTTACCTGAACAAGTATGCCTCTCTATCAGGTCTCAATATGCTGTAATATATCCAACTCGATGTAGCAATCTGTAGTATTTTTACATTCAATTAATATTTTATTAAATGGATTTAATAGCCCTAATTCCAAGGGGTTTATCTGAGTGTATTCCAGCATGTGTGATCTAAGCTAAAGAATAGAGAATACCTGTTTTTTAAATGTAGTCTTACAGGCCTTCTATGCTCCTAACTCAATGTAYACTATCTTTTGCCAGATGGGTGTTTGTCAAATCCTTGCTTTCCTGGAGCAGAGTGCAACAGTTACCCAGATGGGTCTTGGTCATGTGGGCCATGTCCAGCAGGCTACCTTGGCAATGGCACAGTCTGTGAGGATCTTGATGAGGTAGACCTGATTTCTATTAACATCAGGAAATCACTGTAAATTTCTCATTGTTTGTGAATTATACAGTCATCTAATTGGGTTCTTTCTTTATTTTTCGGTAGTGTATAGCTGTACCAGATGTTTGCTTTAAGGTGAATCAGGTCCATCGCTGTGTGAACACAAATCCAGGTTTCCATTGCTTGCCATGTCCTCCACGCTATAAAGGAAGTCAGCCCTATGGGGTAGGACTGGAAGTTGCCAAGACAGAGAAGCAGGTGAGTGATGTTGAAGAGTTTGATGGCTTAGAAATTGCGGCATTCTCACTTGAAAATATCTGTGAATGGAAAAGGTGATAAACTTGAGTGCCAAGCAAAGAGAGCCTGAAATAGCTAACTAGCTCCAAAGTGTTTTTGGTTGAAGGGACAAAATATTGACTCTGACTTTTTTTGCAGGTCTTATTTTCTCGTCATCTACACAGCTGGATGAAATGAGCATAAAATGCTAGGAGCAGGTTTTACTTCCCGGTTGAACACACTTTTTTTCTCATGTCTAAATACCTACACAGGGAATTTGGAATTGTAGAATTAGGATAATTATCTTCATAAATACACTGCTGTGAATGTGGATATTGTCAGACATTTGTTTGAAGTTCTTAATCCCTAAATCTCAGTGGGTTAACATCTATGTGCGGGGAAGGATAGAAGAAAGTAGAAGTGAAATTGAAGACTATGGTTTGATAGACAGTTAAGACAAAAACATTGAAACAGATGTCATGGGATGCCTTCTTTCTGTTGTTGAGCTAACCACAGATAGATTCAACATGTGAAGTGTAAATGCAAAACATATGCTAAACTTAAACTCTTCAGATTCTGTCAATAAAAATAAGCAAAGTGATAAGAACAGGTAATAAAAACTTACAGGAGCAGAATGTGAAAATTCATGAGGCAGTTTCTTTGATTTAAGAAAAAAAAAGATAGCACTTTCACCCTACCAGGTAGAACACCAAAAGAAACATGTGAGTATGGTCTACCTTCTGTTATAGAAACTGAATGGGGATTAATGACATCTGARAGAAAGCAGCTTAAACTAATCTCTTTAATTGCTTTTTGAATAGTGTCCAATGTTTTCTGTGGTTTATTTTAATTATTTTCATTAYACACATTTTCTGGAGTTGTGAACTGACAGAGCTATATGGCTTGCAACCACAGTTAAATTACAMAGTTTCTGTCTTTAGGTGTCTAGGTAACTGGTCTGGTTTTGAAAAAGCTGAGGAATAGAATTGAATACAAATAGCATCACCTTTCAATAAACATTCTATATTTGTTGTAGGTGTGTGAACCTGAGAATCCATGTAAGGACAAGACACACAACTGCCACAAGTCTGCAGAATGTATCTATCTGGGCCATTTCAGTGATCCCATGTACAAATGTGAATGTAGGACAGGTTATGCTGGTGATGGACACATTTGTGGTGAAGATTCAGATTTGGATGGCTGGCCTAATAACAACTTGGTCTGTGCTGCTAATGCTACATACCACTGTGTGAAGGTAAGTAGAAAAAGGGTGATAAAAAGCCACGTCATAACCAAATTTTSTTTTTGTAATAACTTAATTTTCTGGTAGTTGCTTTTATTTAAGCCTTGACTGTTTTAGCATGCTCTTTTTCTTTGAGGTGCTGTGAAATGTGTATCCATTTAACTCTAGACCCAGTAAGGGATAGGGGATTCTTGTGATGAAATCCAGATTCCTCCGCTTTGGACTTCTTCCTGTTCAGCRTACAGGGGAGGTTGGGATGCCTCTGAATAGTACACTGAGCAAGTGCTGCCTAAAGTGCATGTATGGAGCACACAGCTAGCTAGAACTAAACAGGAATCTCTGGTAGCAGGTGAGTAAGAAATCCTACTTGCAAGGCTTGTAACAAGATACTGACAACCACTTCAGGTCTGCAACTCTGAATCACTTCTTGAACTACCTCTTCCTTTTAAAGAGTTAAGCAGAGTGCCTCCTCTGTGAAATTTGAATTTAGAGTGTGAGATAATGTTTTGACAAGAGGAACCTAAGAGAGGACTGAGTAGAAAGAGTAACAGACGGAGGAGTTCTTATTGCAAGAGCTCAGGGGGAAAGGACGGAGATTCGTCTCTCTCTTACCATTCAGAAATGTGGAGTGGCAGCTCTTGGCCTCACCAGGAGGATGACCTACCTTTCATGTTAGCTTTAAAGCTGGCATGGGATTACTTTCCACCCTTGCTGCTGAGGATTGCCATTGTAGTGAAAAATGAAAGACTGCTCTGCCAAGGAGAAAATAAGCATCAGGGAGCCTGAAAATACTTGGTTGTAGATTTAGCAGTAGCTACCTGTCATGTATGTTTCCTAGGATGATGGTCTTATGTTCGTCTGAAGCACCCTGTAGCTCCTCTTTGGCTCACTGGCCTGGCGTTCCTTCCAGTGGAAATTAAGTTGCTGAAAAGAGATGAGCACACCTCAATGTCTCATCCTGGTGGGGTTACACTGCTGTGTAAAAACAGACTGAGTGTTGTTTGAAGGTCACAGGTTTAGATACACCCTAAATGGCGGGCAGGTAGTTCCCGGGATCCCATTTATGAGTAATGACCACACTGGTGATTGGTAGTTGAACGACAAGCAGAACAGAGGGGCATGAACTTTGCAACAGCAAATTAAGCAACTAGGATGAAGTGGGCTTTACCTGAGCAGGAGGCACACCAAGAGCTCAGTTTTAAATACCTGTCAATGGTAGCACTGACATTGCTGGATTACTTGCATCCTTCCACTAGGGCATGGGCCTAAGTATTTTGCTGAATCAGTCGTACCTGCAAGGGCAATACATTCTCTCACAAGGGTGTTTTTTCTTTTTCGTTTTTTTTTTCCCCTTTCTTCTTCAGCCCTTTGGCCTCTCTGTCTCTGCATTAAAGCCATTTACCTCTAAAACTATCATGAACTTCTAATACAATAACTTTCAATTAAAAATATAATGGATAATAAAATGAGACAAGTTGCACAAAGGCTAGGAAAGTTGGAGATCAACTTTCAACAAGATCAGCTGGCTTAATGAGAGAGTTGGAAGTCACTCAGGTTTTATCTACTTGAAGTCATGAATCTGGCTTTTATCAGCAGAAGGGAAGTTCAGACATTGGTAGACATGTGAGCTTGTAATACTGAACTTCTTCACCCTTGCTGATGTCTGTTCATTGTGGATCCAGCCAATTCAGCAATCACAGATCATATATTCTTTCTTCTTGTCATCATGATCTGCAACACATTGACTCAAGATGTAACACAATTGAGCAATTTTCATTTAAAACCCAACATACTGAAGCCATTCAGAAAAAGCTGTTTCCCAAAGTTGATTCATGTGTTTCTATAATATATGTATATATTGATCTAATAGACAAAAATGCTTTATTTAAATGGAGAGGAATGACTGTTAAAAATACCAGGTTTTCTCAGATTAAAAAGAGGAAGCCAAAATTTCTTTCTTGGAGCTGTTAGTGTCTGAATATTAACTTAAATTATTATCTAATCAAAGCTATAAGAATTAGACAAGTAATTGGAAATAGTAATAAAAACTCTTAGCAATATATTTTAATGTAAATTTCTTTCATTTACAAGAAAGTTGCTTTTATTTCTCTGTAAGAACTAGCGTACTAACACACAATTTGGTAAATGAGTAAGTAGAAGAAACATGGTTTTTGTGTGTTTGTGCCTCAAGGAAAAAGCGACAATAACATAGAGGTTTTTTATAGATATGCTTACATTTAGACAGTGGTAGAATTACAATTTGGTTTTATCTATTAATATTAATATTTAACAAGAAAAATATATTATAATATATAATATAATATATTAAAAGTGTGGTCATTTATTTCCATTTTTTTCCAATCTAACCTCAGAAATCCTCATTTAAAGCAATAATTCTTTACAAATCTATGATACAAAACATAGATATGTTTGACTTTTATTTTGAAAGCCATGGTAGTATTGAGAGTGCCAAGGTGGTACTTCTAGAACAGTACAAAGGCATGTTTCTCAAAACTCTTGCTTACAGTGTTCTGCTTCATTGCTGTGGACTACTTCATTGCAATAACTTTCCATGTGAACAACTGTTTCTGAAGATCATATCCTGGCATGTATTTTTATTTTTATGGCGACAAAACCTGATCATTTTATATGTAAAAGCTTCAAATTTACTTCATGAGCTGTCTGTAGAAAGTTGATAAAACAGTGCATGTGTATGTGATGTGCATGTTCTCTGCTAGAAGCTCTGATCTAAAATTTACTAGAAACATCTCTTTAACAGCAAAAGAGTTGGGAAATAGAATGACCTGCAGATACATTTCTTTCTTTACTTTCATTACTTTCTTTATGGTATGAGTTGAATGAACTAATGTCTTTGGCAACAAACAAACACAGAACCTTTGAAAAGTACTTGTGGTTTATTTTCTTGTTTTGTAGCTCTAGTATACCATATCTGCTCTTCTGCCCAAGCAAGTCAGTCTGACACAACATAAACATCATGTACTCTTTATTTCTTTTGGACAGGATAACTGCCCCCTTCTACCTAACTCTGGCCAAGAAGACTTTGATAAAGATGGCAAAGGAGATGCCTGTGATGAAGATGATGACAAYGATGGTGTTGAAGATGACAAAGTAAGATGCATTTCTTTGTCTTCAGAATGTTTAGGTCTTTTAAGGATAACCATTACTAAAGACAAAAGCATTATTGTTCAGCTGCATTGTTCAGCGCTGCTTTCTCTGAATGATGTCTTCCTCCTGGGCTGAGAAAGGTCAAAGCTGAGTAGCACTGGGCAGAGGAAATCAGACCTGGGGAACCCTGAGCTGAGCTACATGCTCCATGTAGCTCTCATCTTCTGTGATTCAGTGTGAGCTCCTCGTTCAGCTGTACGCAAGRAAATGGGAAAGGGCATTTCAGTTTAACAGATACTGGATTTTATATTTTGTAATGGGAGAATGATAGCACCTTTATATTTGAAAAGCAGGTAAGTGCTATATCTGAGGTATGTTGGGAACATCTTAARGTATGTGTAATAATACCTATAAACATGGCCAACATCAAGTGGAAATGGCAGGTGGAAAATAACTAGCCTGCTCCATACGTTTCTCCTTTGGATCTGCCCACAAGACTCAGATTCTTTTACTTGCAGAGCCTAAAAGATAGACAGTCTAAGCCTGTTCTCTCAGCACCCTCTATAATCAGGGAGAGGACAGAAGCACCTCCACAGTGGGATTCAGCCTGMCTTTTGTAGGCTTATCCCTGTAAAAAAGTATGTAATTTAGGGATATTTGAAGCATAAAAATTGTATTTAGTGGTAGATTTTTAGATTATGGACTTAACTGAAATGAAATTTTCAAAGTTCTCCTAAAAGGAATAGTCAAAGAAAAGAATATGTTGAGTCAGAGTATTTCATTTCACCTTTGCCTTTATAAATCCYTTGCACTTTGTTATCATATGCAAGCTAAGGCAAAATACAAGAAAAAGAACCCTTTTTTGAAATGAAAAAATCAAAACATTTCATTGATATTAGCTTGTTCCAAAAAAGTCAGAATATTGATTCTAGTTCATTCAAAAAACAAATTGGTGAAGTTGGCCTCATTTTTGCAACACATTCTGATTTTTGGAACAATACATATACTAGTAGAATACAATTCTGCTGAAATATCTGAGTATAGAGACATTTTAACACACTGTTGCCCTCCTACTGTGATGTGGTACACACTTTGCATGCTTTATACAAAAAATACATGGTGAGGCAGGCTGCACAGAAACAGTTCATTTGCCACCAAGATCTCCAGTGTAGATCTCCACGCTTGTCCATTGGTAAAATAATGTATTTTCACTTTGACCTATGCCAGGATGAATAGGAAGAGAAAAGTTACTACTTCATAGTGTGCTCTCATGCCCTCAGTTCAAGTTGTAATTTATATTTTTCAATCTTTTCTTCCTCCCTAGGACAATTGCCCTCTTCTATTCAACCCTCGTCAGTTTGATTATGACAAGGATGAAGTTGGTGACCGCTGTGATAATTGCCCCTATGTGCACAACCCCGCTCAGATTGACACGGATAATAACGGAGAGGGTGATTCATGTGCTGTGGATATTGATGGAGACGGTATGTTTTTAGTGAAATTAATCTGTTTTTCTATGGAAACATTGCAAAGTGCACAGCACTCCAAACATATTTTGTTTTYTAAAATGTTATTAAAGAGACTTATTTTATTTACCAGTGCCTATGTGTCCCAGTTTTGGTCAGAATAAGAAGGGGAGAAGCATAGAAATGTTTTTAAAAAGTGATATCCTTGCAGCATTTCAAACTTACGAGAATCCAGAAATACTAGAAGCTGAAGAAGAAATCAAGTCTTGTTTTTTTTAGTAAACTTGTAAACTTGTGGGTGCTTATCTGAATTGAACTTTTAAATGTTTTAAAATCCTCTCATCCTACAAATCATCAGGTTATTAGTAATACTATGAGAGCTCTATATATCCATCCAAGGGAAAATGTAATGTCATGTTATTCACTGAAAGACTGTACAAATATCCAGAGACCATGTAACATCGAAGATCCATGTGTCTGTTCCAGACAGCTATGCAAACATATCTTGATTTTGCTTCTTTTCAGCATATTTTTGTATTCTATTCAACATATTTTGAAGGGGGTTATCAATTGAATAATGATATTTCCTGAGGGAGAACAGTTTCTGTTGAAAATCTGGTATGCTGTACAATGTGATGCACATGTTTAGTAAGACAAAATCATTTATTACTGAGGTGGCTATATATTAATGCAGTTGCTGCTATATGGAGCTCTTCAGAAATTCCTCCATGATATAGCTGTCCATTCTGTGCAATTTCTCAGAATGTCTGGAGAGAAATTACAAATCAAATTATTCAAAAATGAAAATTATTCCAAAATTTCAGATGTAATCAGCTCTTAGGCTAACAAAATCTCTTTGGAAAAGAAAAACAGAAGTGTTTATTATAACAAGAAAAATGGGATTGATACCATATTTTTTTCTAATACTAGTCTTTTCATTATTTCATTTTTCAATGTGCTGTTGCAGCAATCAGAAGGCTGATGWACCCCATAAGAGCCTTGCTTCTATAGTGGTGACTGGTATTGTATATGGCTATCTGTGCTGGATGCTCTATCATTCCAATTTCTTTAATTTTTTTTTCCTTCCCTCAGACATTTTTAATGAACGAGATAACTGTCCTTACGTCTACAACACAGACCAGAGTGATACAGATGGTGATGGTGTTGGCGATCAGTGTGATAACTGTCCATTGATGCATAATCCAGACCAGGTAAATGTTGGAACAAGGGTAGAAACGAGAAGGGACACATTTGCGGAAATAACTGGAGCTGTTACTGTTTCTGTTTCGTTACAGTTGCATAATACAGGTAGACTGAAAGAACCGTACTGCGTACGTGCACCTGACATTGTCACGTGCGCGGTCTCTACCGCAGTATGCTGCACCACTTTAAAACTGCATTAATATGTAACTGGAACCAGTGGTCTCTGATCACCTGACACATTGTGTTACTGGTGCTAGAGATGTTCTGCGATAAAATATCCCTTGTTTTACCTGCACACATACATAAATCACACTGGTGTTGTACTGTAGGCTTTTTAGCAGAACATATGYGGTTATATATATGATATAAGATATTTCCTGCCCCTGAGGAGACTCTGACTAAAGGGAAAAGGCTATCTAARTGATAGAAAGCTCGGCTGTTTGTCCAGGGATATAGAACAGTTCAGATGAGTAAAAGGGTGAAAAGAAGAAACAGTAAAACATGTTTTTGCAATACTTTTCAAGGCTATGACACTTCATTCCTGTCTCTTGTGCAGGTGAATGCTCTGGGATTTATAGTAATAAAGAGTAAATGAAATTTGCTTCACATAATAATATTACTGAGGTCAATAACAGTCTTTCATACCATAATAAAAAAAATTACTGGAACAGAAAGATTTATATGAGAGCTGCACAAATTACACAGAACTGAATTGTCTTGAGATAATAAATAAATGTGAGAGAATATTTGGCTATTTGAACTGCATACGGTCACGCACACCCATATTTTGTGCCTGCAATATTAATTATTTTCAAGGGAAGAACTTTACAACACAGCAGTCTGTTTTATGAAGTAATTACATCAGAGTTGCAGACTTTAGTGTATTGAAAGAATAATCCTGTGCCCAATTCAAATTCTGACGTTGTTACAGGAATTGCTATCAGTCCCTCTTAGCTGTAGGGCTGAACAGAGGGATCTTTATTGCTTTTCTCCCATCTCAGGTTGTCAGATCAGTTTGTATCAAATGATGGGGAAGTAGAATGACAACGCCTATAGTTCTTTTGTACCCTCAAGCCCTTTGAATGTTTCCTTCTCCCATGGCAAGTCCAATTATTCTCAGGACTGCATTTAGTATGCCTGAGTTTGTTGGTCCATGTGCACGTAAGTAATGTCAGGCAGACGGACACGTCACATAAGTGCATTGCCCAGTTTGCAACATCCCCATGGTCCAGAGATCATGAGAAAATGAGATAAATGAAGAGTGTGACCACATACCTGCCCTGGGTATATCTTGGGGGCCAGGTCTGATGCACTGATAGCAGTGTAAGCAGCTATACTAATCTTGTAGTTTGAAATTATATGTTTATGCTTTAAGGATATATGCCATGTCACAGAGAAGTTCTTGAAGAGAAATGCTGAGAAATAAAGTAACAGATTTCCTTACTTTCACTTTCTTCCTCCTTCTTTGGTAGACTGATGCAGATAACGACCTTGTTGGTGACCAGTGTGACAACAATGAGGACATAGATGAAGATGGTCACCAGAACAACCAAGATAACTGCCCGTACATCCCGAACGCTAACCAAGCTGACCATGATCAGGATGGTAAAGGGGATGCCTGTGATCCTGATGATGACAATGATGGTGTCCCTGATGACAGGGACAATTGTCGCCTCAGATACAACCCTGAGCAGGAGGACTCTGATGGTAAGAACAATATAGTATGAACTTGATTTAGTTCTTAGTTTCCAATTCTGATCTTAAGGTATCCATATTTGTTTAAGAGAGACACTTCAGATGAAACTGAGCTGTTTTTGACATGCTAGATATCATGGGCATTGATAGAACTGCACTGGCCAGCCTGGCTCAGAGTTAGAGCATGAAGAAACCTCTTGATGAGAGAGGGTCAAACACTTAAAAGTTTACTTATAGAAAWACATATCTTTTCAAAATATTTTTAGATAGTGTTTTATATTTCCAATTTTCACTCTGAATTGAAATTCTTAAAGTCTTAAAAATTCTGAAAGTCTTAGAAAGTTAAAACTGATTTGCTTTACTTTTGAAGCAAACTGTTTTCTGAAAATTAAAATATAAAAAAGATGATGTACAGGCCTGTTCTATGTTAAAAACCAGAAAATTTCTTCATTTTTTTTTAAAATCTAAAATTATGGTTGCTTTTTACATATTTTTATAAAAAATACTGATGAGCATCTTTTCTAAAATTTGCTTTACAGGTAAGTAGCTTTAAATCTGTCTTGATGTACAAATCTTTTTTTTTTTTTTTTTTTTTTTTTTTAAAAAAATTTTTTTTTTTTTTCTTTTTTTTGTTCTAAAGTGTTGCTGGTCACCCTCAAATGGTCCAATATGTTCAGCAGTATTTCAGTAGCAAAACAGTGATAATTTCACAATAATAAATGTAATTTAGAAAACATTTATAATCCTTTGAGAACTACTGTAATATAAGTAATGATATCTTTGCAATGAATACACGTGAGCAATTTCTATCCTGAGTTATACAACTTGCTGGGTCATTTTGTGGTTGTATTGGTGAAACTGAAAGCAGAATTCAGTTCTTAAACAATATAGTTGTATGTGCATTTAGAAAGACAAAATCCTGAGCCCTGACTGATTTCCTGGTTAAAAAAAAAACAAAAAACAAAAAAAGCAAAAAAAAACTGTTTGTGGTAGGAAGCTTCTGGTTGGTAGTCAGTAGTAGCACTTGAATTACTTTACCTTTCAGTCCAATGATATAATGGGAGTATCTTTGTACTAGCCAGTCTCTGGAATGGTCCTTAATTTCAGGAATATCTCAAAGCAAGGGTGGGCCCGAAATGGATAGTTTGTTCCAATCGGCCATCACCTGGATTTGCAAGCGAGACTACCTTTATGGATGGTGTAAGTATTCACAAAAAGAGTAAATTGAAATAGTTCAGTCAGCTCATCACTGTCATCAGTGGCRGGCTCATCACAAAGCTTGGAAAAGAGATAAATGGAGCTAAAAGATGCTCCCACGCTCTTGAAGATGTGAGCATTTAAAGACGAAGCCCTGGAGAGAGCTGTTGGACGTGGCTGGGTAAACAAATACTTTCTAACTTTCTTGAAACAGCATCAATGTTGTCAGCAGCAGCTCAGCACCAAATGGAATGTCAGCAGGCCTTTCAGTGAATAATTACATTTTCCTATGACTCAAGAATTACCTCTTTGATGTTGGCAGAGGGAATAAAACTGGAAATTCACTATTTTTCTCTTTAAGTGCTAAGATTGGAAAAAAAAAAAAAGTGCAGGAGCACACAGCTGGTGAGGATTCGGAGTTCTCCATGGCCGATTGCCAGAGTGGAAAGTGGAACCATTTTACCACCTATTTGAACTTCAGAAATCTTTGTGCTATTAAATGCTTTCCTTGACTGTTTTTTTGGGGGGAGGGGTTCTGTGGGGTTTTTTGTTTTTTTAGTGGTTGCTGCCTAAAATTCTTTTCTTTCTGAAAGCTTCATACTTGAATAATACTGTGCTGGCTACACACATTAATTTATCTTTGCTTTGTGTCCATGAAGCTTAATAATGGATTAGTTGGATCATTGCTYTTTCCCATTGCATTAATTCCCATGTTCTTAGAGTAGTTGTAAACGCTTAAGATTAAAAAAAAAAGCAGATGTTCAGCTATATGAGGATAGAAACTAATTAGCTGGTGATTCTAGTTTTACATTAGTACCTAGGGTAAGAKCCAGTGGTTTCTGTTGTGAACGTCAAAGCCATTTGCTAATTTGTTTCTGTACTTGTCTACCCAAGTCTAATGTCTTTATTTTAAGAGTTTGCACCATTATATACCACTGAATAACAGTGTCATTGGCCATGGTACTTTTGGAGGGGAGGRTGGGATACCTCCTTTCACTATCTGCTGTTCCAGACAAAATACTGCTTTGCAAAATTACTGGCATCTACTGGTTTCCACCAAAATTGTAGGTAAATTAAGAAGGGACATAATTTTTAGTTTCTCTTTTAATATTGAGCATAGTAAAAATATTGATTTGCAGCTCAACCGTGGCTGAGTGATAGGTATTTTTAGGTTTTCTAAAAGGCTTTTTGCAGTTCGGATAGCAATACTTAATATTTCCATACCTCCAAGTCTAGTTCAGCTGGATAGTTCTTTTTTTTCTTGCATCTTCCTGAAGCACTATATTATTTCTAAGACAAATTGCTCTAGTACAAATAAAAGAATGACCAGACATGTATACATATTTTACCTTACTACTGTCCCTACTTTCTTTTTGACATAGAGGTGATATTTCTGTGATCTGAAGCACCCTTGATGGAATGCTTTGGAAAGAATCTTGAGACAGAGATAAATGTTTTAAAATTGAATATATTCAGTAGTATATAGGGATTTAGTAACGAGTGGGAGGATTAAGATTTTCAACGCTATTGCTTGAATTCACTTACATTGCACCTATTTAAACATGACCTTGYATCCACATCTGGGACAAATCAAACTTAAAATGTGGTACATGCCAATGTCAGTGTAATTCACTAACGCAACTTCCAACTCCCCCAATCCTGATTCTAAAGCAGTACTATGGGCCAGATTGATCATTGTCATAAACCCATCAGCAGGACAATTTTATTAAGAGTGATTTTGGCCCTGATCTAAGYCAGTGACTCCTGAGTTAGAGTATGACCTCCAGTCTTTATGAGCAATTTTTCAAATGGATTTTCAGAGAATGAGGTTTTATGTGGAATCATTTGGAGTCCTCTCTGAGAAACAGGAAAATAACATCCTTGTATGCATCACAGATTTCTTTCATTAGTYGGAGAGCTGTTAGGAAGGGTGAATAGATCACAAATAACTGTGTTTGCTTATGCATATTGCTAATAGGTGATGGCAGAGGTGACATCTGCAAAGATGATTTCGACAATGACAATGTCCCAGATATTTATGATGTATGCCCTGAAAATAATGCCATCAGTGAAACYGACTTCAGGAAGTTCCAGATGGTCCCCTTGGACCCCAAGGGAACAGCTCAGATTGATCCCAACTGGGTTATTCGCCACCAAGGCAAGGAACTGGTGCAGACTGCCAACTCTGATCCTGGCATAGCTGTAGGTGAGTATCAAATGTCACCCAGCGTCTTTGGAAAAAGTAACYAGTGATCTAGGGATTAAAGAAAAAAGAAGAAAAAGGGGATAAACACACCTTTTTGGTGCACCAAGCTTGTGACTGACAAATGGGAAGAGTGTATATGCCCAAATTAAGAATAGCTCTGTACTGTTTACCTTTTTTTACCCTTGTAACTTGTCATTGACTATTACACATAAAATATCCAGTCCAAGAACTTGACAAAAATATAGTGCCTGTTGTCTTCAATGCCACTTGTAGGCAACTTATTTCCCTCTAGAAGCCTCTATGAGCTAGGTTGGCAATCATAATTACCTCTCTCTTAGAGATAGGGAAACAGAGTATCGGAGCTAAGACTTCTGAGCATGGGCAGCCAGACCTGATGTCCTGACTGAATGAATGGTTTGTGTCTTTCATCCTCTCCCAGGCTATGACGAGTTCAGCTCTGTTGACTTCAGTGGCACCTTCTATGTTAACACAGACCGTGATGATGACTATGCTGGCTTTGTGTTTGGCTATCAGTCCAGCAGTCGGTTTTATGTCCTGATGTGGAAGCAGGTCACTCAGACCTACTGGGAGGACAAACCCACCAGGGCATATGGCTATTCTGGTGTGTCACTCAAAGTAGTGAATTCAACGACTGGTGCTGGTGAACACTTGAGAAATGCTCTCTGGCACACAGGAAACACCCCTGGACAGGTGAGAGGTTCAAGACTTCAAGCTAATGATGATGTGCAACTGATGCCTCAGAAAGAAGAGGGGTATCTAGAAATGAATTTTCTTTGATACCTCAGTTACACTAAATTATCAGCTTTTCTTAAATTGCCATTATTCTTATTGTCAATAATTCTATTGTTTCAAAGAAAATATCATGTATAAAAATATATTTGGAAAAAATTACATATATAAAAGGGATGATGTAGTGTGGTCCAAAGAAAAAAAGTAGATCTCTGCTGTCCACAGATCCTTTGTGACCTCTATATTGAAACTTAGACACTTGCTGCTTTAATATTCCAGCTTGTTTGAATTATACTTTGTTTAGAGTTCAGTAGTCAATGAGAGCTCAAAAAAAAAAAAAAAAAAAGGAAAGAAAAAAANAAAACAAAGAAGGAAAGTTTGCTGCTGTTCCAAGTAGGTCCTAGCTGTGGAAGAAACTTTTGCGTTTTGGAAATCAAGTTAGTGGGGCTTCATGTATGCATAGGAATTCCACACCTTGGATTTCGCTGCAGGAGCAAGGCCTTGACAGAGCGTTACTGTGCCGGTTCTGAAAGAATAGGCTGCGGGCAGCAACATCGGTGCACGCTGCAGTGCTTTTCCTTCAGCTGAACCGCTCATGCAGATAGGAGAAAGCATCAGATCTGGCAGTGTGGGTGTGTATGTGCAAACAAGCAGGACTTGCTGAAGGAAGTCTGACTAGATGCTGTAATGGTCTTTACTGATTTCAAATGTGAAACTGCAAACTGATAACTGATAGCTAACTAAAGACAGGCATTATCATGCCTTTCACTAGAGGTGAACCGACTGTAACAGGTGTGGTGATGACACCGTCAAATTATTTTTAGTTTCACACTCTGCAGCAAATAGCCTGTGGCTGCGTATCAGTTACTGTAGTGCATATACAGTTACTGTAGCACAGTCTGTTTCTAAAAAGGCATTCTTATTTCTACTGTAGGTGCGTACTTTGTGGCACGATCCCAAGAACATTGGCTGGAAGGATTATACTGCTTACAGGTGGCATTTGATTCATCGGCCTAAAACAGGATTAATAAAGTAAGAAATGTTTCTAGGCCTCTCTCTTCTAGTAGCATAACTTTTGCTGTGTTGATATAACAGCTATTTTATTAGTTTCATAGTTCTGATTATGATGATCCTTTACAGACTGTTTGTTTTATTATTGGGGACATTTTGCTATCTTTAGAATAGCAAAATAGAATAATATTTAGAATAATACTTTCTTTTTTCAGATTTATTTAATTTAGTTTCAGTGGTTCAATATTTATATCAGGTAAATATTCTAAAATTAATAAAAAAAACTTTCTCAATAGCTCTTCTGTAAAAGGGCCAAGAATTCCTAAGCAAACTTAAAGCCAGGTTAGAGCATGAGATTCCTCCCAGCCTCTGGAATTTAAATGAATGAAATTAATTAGAAACATCAGAATTGCCACAGGGGAGCAGGCCAACGGCCTGTCTACTTCAGCATCCTGTCTCCAACAGTGGCTTATATGAGATACTTCAGAAGCATCCACAAGCACATCTGTAATGCACGTAAAAAAGAGCTATGGCATATTACTTTCCTTAGACCCAGCTGTTTATCTGATGTTTTAGAGAATGAGCATCGACTGTCCATGACATTTTTATCTTGCACTAGCTACTATAACTGAAAAGTRTGATTTTAATGAGGCAGAATCTGACCTTACCTCTTAAGGCCTGGTTATTTTGTACTTTAGTTTGAGCAGGATGCTTTCATTTGGCTGTGTAAGGCAAGAAATAGACTAAATTGAAAAAAAATAAATTATCTTGCTTTTAGAAAGGAAAAAAAATTTTGCATATGCTATCAGTCTTTATGCATCAAGGTGTGAATGAAGCATTGAMTAATACAAGTTGAAAAGAAACTTAAGTTGTTCATTGTTCATTCGTGTTACTGTTACCAGTATCTTCCTTTGAAGAGTCTAGTCAGTGTCAGACAAAAGTTATTGCAAATGGCATGCCATTAGATCAATCTACCCTGACAAATTCTATGGTCTAGGGCATTAAATTCCTTCATTCGATAGGGTATGCTAATAGGAAATAAATAAAAACTTACAGCTGTATTTGTGAAGTAGTTGAAGATATTATTTGTACAGAAATAGGAATGTGATATTAACATGACTGGAGCTGGGTGATTATTTTGATGGGATGAATAGTTTATTGATCTCTCTTTCTATGTGTTTTGGGCTGTCAGTTTTTGCAGCCATTCTTTTTGTCATCCCTTCAATACTGTTTTCACGGGGCAGATTCAAGTTTCTCAAGGCAGATTCATCCTGGGCTTTGAATTTCTTTTAGAAAACAAAGCACACCTCAAATTAGAGCATGTCCTGGACATGTGAGAGACACAGGTTTGAATTGCCTTTCTGCCTAAGCCAAAAGCTGTTCTTAACCTTTGAGTTATAAGGAGCTACATGAGTGTGTTACAGGGAGCTGCTTGAATGTTCCTCTTGTGAAGCCCTTCTACCTCATACAGCTAATGAAATACCAATTTGAGAGGACTGTAGTCCTCTCCTCCAGAGAGTGCTCTAATCACTGTAGAGACACTTCACATTTGGCCCAAAGACTGTTTTAGGAGACTGAGAACCTAAAAGCCTTGACTTACTCCCTCGTAGGAAGTGCAAAATCCAATTTCAAGGAACTAGAACCAATCTGGTAGAGGGGGAAAACAGAGAGGTYTTTTGGCCTCTAAGGGGGTGCCTGGATCACTTATAAGTTGGAAAAGGAGGATTTAATTCTCACTTATTTGTGAGTCTAGTTGTTTTTGTTCAAATGCTTAAAGAATAGATCTTTAGTGTATGATTTGACTCTTAAAATGTTTGAAATTCAACATATCTCAAATTAAATGTTTTGTTTTACCCTAAAGGAATAGTTCTTCCAATTTCTTATGTTGGCCCTTGCACCAAAAGATAAATAAATCAGTGACTCATGCAGCTGTAAAGACGACTTTGTTAGGTGATGTGGCTAAATCTTGTGTTAACCTCTGAGTTCACAGGGACATGGGCTTATCAATGAATGATAGTACATGACATAGTTCATTCCAGGAGACATGACTCTTACTGAATAAAGAATTGGGAAATCTTTTGCAGATGGTGTGCATAAAATTACTTATGGAACAGCCCTACTGCTTCTGATTAATGTGTTATGGCTGGCAGCCAGGTGGGCGTGAGATAGAACTGAGGAGCGATCCTTACAACGAAGCTGTGCTATCTGGTGCCTTATTAAAAACAAATTCAGAGTCAGGTCTTGGAAACTCTTACCAGTCCTTAGCACTGGACACACTCCATTATCCTCTTGTTCTAATTTGTATGTTTGTTCTTTGTTACAGAGTTTTAGTGTATGAAGGGAAGCAAGTCATGGTGGATTCTGGACCAATCTATGATACAACCTTTGCTGGTGGACGATTAGGTCTTTTTGTCTTCTCTCAAGAGATGGTCTATTTCTCTGACCTCAAATACGAATGCAGAGGTTAGTAGTCTGGAAAATGCTGATGCATTTGATACCTATGTAGCAGACATGAAACATGGAAATTAAAAGTCTTCTTTAGTTACAGAAAGGAATTGCTAATACAGCATGTAGTAAACTTTGATTTGTTAAAATACCATGGATGCCTTTTGCCCCTATAGTAATCTCAATTTGAATAACAAAACACAGATGCTTAAAATGAGATAGAATTCTAACTATATATCTTAGTCAGAAAACTATATACATATCCACTTTCCTTTGTAGGCTATTTCAGTATGAGGGGCTCACCCCTCTTTTGAGAAGCATAAAGGGGAGACCAGATATTTTTAATGAGCTTGTCTGTGTCTTGAAATGCAGCAAATGCTTTCCCAGGTCTTTTTATATATGATTACATATATACATACGTACAGAGAGAAAGAGAGAGAGAGAGACATAAGCATGCATGTGTGTATCTATATCTAATCTGCTTTTATATAAATGTGATCACATTTGTAGGAAAATGCAGAAAAGGAAGCATTGTGCTGCATCCATTCTACTGCATCATGATGGAGTTGTGTTCCAGTCTGAATGAATTTTTAAATCAAATAAAGCAACCACAACAATTAACTACTTTTTCTCCATCTCTTTCAGATGCTTGAGCAATGGTTGCTACATTACCAGCAAAGTACTGTAGATGCTGTGCAACCTAGACACCTCAGTACATCCTGGTACTCCCAGTTTCTATTTTTGTGTACCTCCTTCTCTGTCCTTGTGCTCCACTGACCAGGTACCTCCCTGCTGCCAGGAGTGGCTCAGCCATCCCTCCACCCAAGTGCCTTCTCACAGCCGGGACAAAACCACGAAGCTGAAATGTGAGCATCCGACCCACCACTGAAGCAAAAAGCAGATTGATACATTAGAACACTTCTGTAGAGTGAAAACTTAGCAAGACATGTTTGTTTATTTGTCTTTTTAAGGAATAACGTTTACATATAAAAATGTAATTTCTAAATGTATTTATATATATGGAGAAAAAAAGGGGGGATAATGATTATTATTCATTGTCTTTAAGTGAGGAAAAAAGTGTTTGAATAAGTGTTTAGTGTATGATTGACACTTCCTTGCTCTGGTCAGGGCTAGACCTCAGTAACACAAAGCTTCTAATTTCAACAAAATACGAGGGCTGCACCAACGGTATCTATACTAACAATAAAAAGCCTTTGGAGAATAAAGTGAAGGTCAATTAGGAAGATTCCTTGGTCCAAAAAGATGTCCTTCAGCTGATGAGGATGCTTTTAGTAACCTTAAGATTAGAGCTGGTATAAATGTCAAATTTGAAACCTAAAACATTGCCTATTATCATGGACTTAGCTCATTTCTGTTTGGCTTGAATTAGAAACTCCCATGTGACAGGGAAGAGTGATCAAGTTAAACATCCATGGCTATCACCATTGTCAGGATGACTTTCRTAAAATGATTTCTGGTTGTTCCATTTCCATCTTGTTTTGCATTCGCTCATAATAAAAAATATTCCATGACCATGTGGAGCTAAATGAACCTGAACCACTTTCCCATGTCTGCTGCAAAAAGCACTTTGACATCCTGAACCCTGATCTGGGTTTTTGAAAAGGTGGCAACGCTACTACTATTACTTAATTTGGTAACATATGAATTTAAGGTTCCAATTATAAATATTTTGTTAATATTTATTATGAATATCACATTGAGCTACTTGATAATTTATTTTAAAGCATGTCATACAATGCATTAGTAATACACTTACAAATAAAGATATTTTAAAGCTATTTCAAAAAGCATATTGCAGTATGTAGATATTGTCAAAGCATGGCATACACAAACATATAATTTCATGGGTTATATTCATGTATGCGTTAAAGCCGAATGAATAATAATAAGGAATTTATAAATGGAACCTTAATATATATCCAGTTACCCTAATTTTAATATTTTGTATTGATACCTGTCTGCTGTATATAGAAGTTTTTAAAATAATGCTGAAGGGATACCAGTGTTTATTCTAAACAGATACAACAGTTATTCAGATATACAATAGTATAAACATGTTTAACATTTTTTTTTGTTTTGTTTAAGTTGTATGAGCTTTGTTCATGAAAAGAACATTTACTGGTGTAATTTTATTCATAGATGGGTTTACTCATGGCATATACAGTAACTTCGCCTTCTTGTAGGGCACAGTGAGCTAAATGTCAAATCAGCATTTTCTCCCTTGAAATAGATTTTGTTGCTATATACGTTAGAAAGAAATCCAGTTTCTGGCTTTATTGCACATTTTATAATGTTCATATTATCAAATCTTTTTTTGATTTTTTGATTTTTTTTCCAAATCCTCTTTATGAGGTTTTTAAGTTTGTTTCAGTTTCTTCCTTTTGGTGTTTCAAATTGTATCCCCAAGTTCAGAGGAGAAGGGAGGGTGACTTCATTAAATGTAATGATTGTAATGGCTGTGTAGGGTTTTTTGTTTTCTCAGAGAGACATCAGTGTGGGGATGAAGATGTTAATATTTAGACTGTATCATAATTTTCCTATTCTATGTAAATTATTTATAATGTTTTTTCTTTTTTTCATTTTTTTCCTTGCAAGTGTGTGTGTTTGTGTGTGCGTGAGAGAGCATGAGATCAATGAAATTTCACTTTGTTTTGCCAAAGTTTGTAAATAATTATTTATTTGTTTACATGGACGGATTCTATCATTTAACGTCCTGATTCATTTAGTCAGATCCTCATTTWTATATATATATATATTTTAAGAAACTAATGATAGGAAATAAACTGTAAAAAGGTTTTATAAGAAAAAATCTCTTTACCTTTTTTATAGTTACGTTTCATTAAAAAAAAGCCCCTTCTCCAAAGCCCTCAGTTAATTAAGCCTTTTGCCTTGCTATAAACCATTTMATTTCAAACAAACCAACAAATCTATTGCTTAATTACAAATCATATAGTATTTTTTTAAGGATATAAAGGGCAGCTTTCCTAGTCTTACTGACAAAGGACATCATTCCATATGAAGTCTTAATCTAGCAAACTGTCCAAAGTTTTATGTTGTTGTAATTGAAAAATTTGGGTCCTTCTCTTTTTTTGTTGGACTTGTACACATATTCTCTGTATTAGATCTTGGCCAATGTATTTGAACAAATATATGATCCTATTCTGTAACTGTTACTGCTACGAGTCCCATTTAAGTCACTGGGTATGTTTGTGTGAACAAAGATTGCCTTCCAGGTGAAGAATTTCAGGAAGGAGTGCTTAGGGACTATCTCAACAGAATAAGATACATGGAAAAATTCTTTGCATTAATTTTTTTTTCCATGAAGAAGAACTGCTCCCATGGAGGGAAACTTGGATTGSGTTAGTAAAAATAAGAATGTTCATCATACCCAAATGCCAGTTTGGCAGTATGAACTCCAACTATATTCTCTTATAAATATCCCAGCAATTCACTTTCTTTGGKCTTTGGTTTCAGTGAGAGCTGGAAATGAGAGGTTTTTCTGATGGCCTRGCCCAAATACTCAGAACACTACCCAAGAAAGCCATATACTCTTCACCACAGTCTTTTGATGGATCCTTTGAACTGCTTTTTTGAATGTTAGCTCTATTCTGCTGCAAGGACAGAACTGTTTGACAATAGTCAGGAAATCAAGAGTGATTAAGATCTTGCTACCCCTGTTCCCTAGAGTCCCATTTAAATTTATTGTGTGGATCTGTGAGAATAAGGTGTCATCAAGAGTAAAAGTTTTGAGCATAAACACTTAGTGATGATTCAGATGGTAAAGAATTCTTTCATGACAAAGCCCTGAAAAATAAAACTGCTGGAAACCAGTGAAACTGTAAAAACAACAGTGTAGCAATAGGACAGAGCCTCTGTGAAAAGCAGAGAAGGAAGGTCTAAAGCAGTTCATAAAAAGCAGTGGCATCCTCTGACCTCTAGTCACAGTTCTAACTTCAGGCTCTTGAAGATGCTCAAGAATATTTAGTTAATTAAAAAAAAATCACATATATTTAAAGATTTTGCAGCCTCCTCAATTCTTGTTTCCAAAGGGATATAGGCTTGGAAGAAGAAGACATGAAATTCCTAGGGAGGAGCTGTTTTTCTTACTATAGGAGTAGTGTGTAGATCTGAGCTCTGAGTATGAAACTAGCTTTTGTGTGATACTAGACAGATTTTTTTTTTTTGGTTTCCTGAGCATCACCCTCCTATCTACTAAAAGTCAATAATGAGGAGGAAATGAAAAGTCATTTTCATGATCTCTTCATATATCTTATTGTTTCTGGGCCAGCCAAAAAACAAGGAAATCCTGAAAGTACTCTGAATGAAGTTCTGACAAGACTTCTTGTCCACTTTTAAAATATGACTATTTCAGATAAATTTTAGATAAGCCTCTGAATTCTGAAAACTTAAGCTGAACTCCCAACCTTTACAGATTTGTTCATCTTTATAGTGACACATTTACAATTGTTGCTACTGGAAAGGAAGGAAAAAACCTGCCTAAGGATTATACCTGTTATTTCTCACCTCAGGCAGCCTGAAAATTAGAATGATGAATGCTAACATCTGTGTCAACTWCTTGCTAGCTGCACAATGGAGCAGGAGGTGAACAGGATATCACAGTCAGTGGTCTAATCCTTATCTTGGTCAATTCAGTGGGAGTTTTGCTGTGGATCTCAGCRGTATCTAGCTGAGATTCAGGATTTCACTTGCAGAGAAAACTTCCATAGAGAAAGAGCTCTAATGTTTGCCGGGAACATCTGCTTTCTAAAGCCATCTGAAAAATAAATAACTATATAATAACTTGGCAGTCTTATTCATAAGGTAGAGAAGACCACCCTTGCTGATCAGGAAGGGGAACTTTGAAGAAAAGGAGCCTAGGGTCTATTAAAGCAAAAATCCGCTTGATCCGTTATCCTGCTTCTTAAAAGCCACCAGTACCAAATGTGCCAGAGAAAGATGTAAAATCCTTATAATTAAAAATGATATRTCAGCAAGCCTAGAAAGGAAATGTTGTTTCTAGTTCCAGGCAGTTAGTGGTTGGTTTCTGYCTTGGTGCAGCTTATTTTATACTAACTAATATAAATTCAAATATTTTTATTAATCATATAAATGTCTCATCTCACTTTTTTATTCCCATTCTTGGCCTTAGTAAAATCTTTTGTGTGTTCTGGAGGTTGATTACATATGATGTACAATATAAACTTCCTTTTACTAATTTCCAAATCTGTTATTGTTTAATTTCATTGACCGACTTTGTTTCTCACAGACTTCAGAAAGGAGGGAGTACTATATATTTCATTATATGGAAATATATATTTCATTATATATMTTTTATGGGTTCATGCAGTACATTAAAGGTAGACAAATTTTCCTCTGCTTTCTGAAAGGGTCAGCTGCCACGTTGTGATTCTGTTCAGGTACAGGATGCTTACCTATGGTTATGGCCCTTTGCAGTTCTCTTTCTCTTATGTAGACACATACATGCGTGCACACACATACATATATATGTATGTACATTTTATATATATATATATATATATATTTACACATATAGGCTAGGTTGCTTTTCTTAATATTAAGTAAATAAGTACATAAAAAAGAATGCACAGTTTGCTCTGTGTATGGACACAGAGGATCGTAAATAGATCAGTGCTGAGCCATATTAATGACAAAGAAGTCCTTTAAGATTGTGAAAGCGCAAAAATATAGACCTAAAGTCTAGCCCAGAAAGTCTCACAACTACAGTCTATCAGATGTTATAAGGATACAAAAGGTAAGTGCCATTCTGTGCTTTTCTTATTCTTAATGTTTTTCCTAGACATCTGCTACTAGCCATCATTGGAATCAAGGCAGTGAGTTGGATAGATATTTGATGTAACCTTTTACAACCTTTTATTCAGTCAGTGGTCACTGACCATTTTCCAGCCGTCTTGATRTTTGTATAGCACTGTTCGGTGCTTTAGCTAGACATGAACAAGTTTAATGGTGTTTATTTAGAAGCAAGTGAATTCCTTTTCCAACATCTGCTGAGCATTTCTGGAGTCTTTTCATTACCGTTGAATGCGCCAGTCCCTGGACACTGGAGACATGCATTGCAAATCACACTTTCAATCTCAGCAACAGCTGTAGTAAGGTAACTTGGAAATTGTTTACAGCCACTTAGATTACATAGTCATTCAGTCACCTCCAGGAGTCTCAACGCTCCCTTTGTGAGACAATTTCCGTTCTTTAAATCTTGCTGACCCAAAGGGGAAGAAGAGAGAGGGCGGTAAGCTGCAGGCACGGTCAGCTGCCGGGATGGATAAGTTTTGACCAACGCCTTTTAATATATGTGAAGAAAAGGAAAGCCAGATTTGTTCAATTTCATGCAAGGCAGGGTCCTCTCAGGTCCTGTCTTCTATGCATTCAGCCCACTTCTCTTCCTCCCATATCTGTTGTAGTCTTCTTGTTAGCAGAAACAACATCCAACAGAAAATATAGAGAAGGACCTGTCGATCATAAATACACAGCGATTCGGGTAATGACACSAACAATCTCAGGTTGCTTTAGCAGATATTCAGGAGCAGCGAGTATGAATTAGTAAGACATACCCTRCTGGTGAGACTTGAGTATGTTACAGCTGAAGCAAATTAATCTGTCCTGATCTGTGAGGAGTCAGCAGCAGTGTCTTGGCTCTGTGATTTTGCAATCACAAGTAAAGGATCACGACCTGGTCATGGACTTAATTGAATGTGTTTAATCTATTCCCAGTAGCTCAACTCTAATGCTGAAAAAGTGGAGGCAAGGTCTAAAGCTGAATCCAGTGATGTGTGGAAGATCACTAACTTTCTCAAGATTCAGTTATAAATAGATTGGCAATCATTGCTTTAGACAACAATACTTCTCCATTTAATGCCTTCCAATGTTTTAAGAAACTTCCATGTACAATCTTATTCTTACTTCTTTGTTTCATTTCCATGTTTAGTAACTTCTTGTGAATAAAAATGGGATTTTTGTTGTTGCTGTTATTAACAGTTGCAATCATTCTTAACTGYATGGAAGACCTAATCTCTGATCATATTTTTACTGAAATCACGTATCTTAGGAGGGATAGTTCTAAACAGAACCATTTTTCTCTTCTACAGAAAGGAAAAAAAATKACTTCCTCCAATGGGACATTTGATGAGGAAAAAAAAAAAAAAGTTGCAGAAAGCAGGAGCTGGCATCTGTGGCATGATTCGACTTGACCCACTGGGACAGCCAAGGAATTAGTTAAGGAAAGAAATTCTGCATGCAGCTATCATTGCGCACAGTCCCTWAAGAGGGGATGGGGGAAAGTACTTTAAGTGCAGCCGTGGACCTGATCTGCTGTCCTCATGCCAATGCATCTGTCTACAGTGCCGTCCAGATTTAACACCTGAATGCTGTGTTTAAGATTTTTTTTTCTTAATGATATAGAGATTACCTTAAAAGTAAACAGTTATACTTGCCTGTTCCTGGAATATCTGTGCCAATGTTTCTCCCTTGTGTGAAATGGGGATTACTAATGTACCTGTAGGTCCCAGAGGGTGAAATAATGTTTGGAAAGAGTTCTTAAGACTCTCCAGTACAAAGTGTTGTGGTGTTGTAACCTTGTGAAGGACTGTTATTTCTACCTCTTCATTCTCTTCCAGAACATATTTATAATATGGTGGCTGCTATTTTTCAAAAAAATGCACATTGTTTAGCTCCATGTATCATACATACGCTTTCTTCTCTGTATTGTTTTTTTTTCCAATAGAGCATGAAAAGACTGAAGCGTTGTCATGCAACAACATTGTTCATAAATTACAGACTATTTCATCAGTCCTTACTTCATATCAGCTATTTTGGTTCTATCCGATTCTCAAAACAGATTTGAGTCATTACAGTTTTCACAGTACTCTATTTTCAGAAATAAGAGATAATTTGGAAAACTACTGCATTTTTTTCAACAGTTCAAAAGGAAGTAATGCTTCATTTACAAATATGGCCTTCTTATAAACAGGAAGTTTCCTTTTCTGTCCAGTTTCAAGTTAAATTTTACAATTAATTTTAAAATGTTGACACTTTCAGACAGCAATGGAAAATATTTTATTAATGTACATTTTTGTCCCCATTCCTGCAATATTCTAGGGAAGTTTTAACACTGAAAAGTTGTTTGGAAAACCATTGAGCTTTGACATCTRAATAACTCAAGATGCAGAACTGGTATTTTCAGGGATGAATGATTATTTTTTACAAGAAAGAGTGTAAGCACTTAACTCTGAGTTGGTTAATAAGTAAAGTTAAAACCTGCAAGTATTTGAGACATCTTTTCCTCTCCACTTGCTCAGTCATTACTCTGTATAGCTGTGTCCATGTGGGATGAGCCAATGTTATCAACCTGCCTTATTAGGACTACCAGTGTTTCATATATATGTTCATAATTTTGAGGGACATACTTCATCTTTTAGCATAAAACTTGACACTAACTTTAAGTCACTTATGCTGCAAGTGTTTTGCATTAGAAATAAAGAATGAAATTGAAGCTGTGGAAAGAATTATTAATATAAAAGGATATAATCTCAGAGCATTTTAATTTCCTGTTTTATCARTATTTTTTACTTCATCATCTGCATTTCTGACATGTGCTTATGCTCTGAGCTGTGATGCCTTTATCACTTGAAAAGTTGTTCCTTAGTTTTGCAGGGACAGACCACCTCCACCAGAGGTGGTCTACCTCAAGAGTACCTACATCAGGAGCAGAACATCCTTCCTTCCCTCCTGCCAGCTGTCTGGAGTACACAGCAAGGCCGAGGTGGCAGGAGGTGGAGTCTCCCACCATCACAGACTGGCAGGTGCTGAGGAAGAAATTGGAGAAGGATGAAAGCAAAAAGGCCAGTAGAAGGAATCTGTACAGTTACTTGCTGAATCCCACAGCACCAAATGGCAGCTCCTGAAAGGAGCTCTTAAGGGTGTCTAAAGTTTTTTCAGATTAAGTATTTGTTTTCTGAAGTGTATTGTCTTAGTTTTTTTTTTTT